>NC_060139.1:562081828-562255450 GCF_021461385.2 Schistocerca piceifrons
CTGTTCTTACGACCTTAACAGCTTTTCCTATTCAGTCTTCTGCTCTCGTGACATGCCCAAAACACATTAATTTCATCTGCAGTATTTCAACCTCCAATATATACACTGACGGCAAAAAATCACAACCCCAAAAAATAATTAATCGTAATGAAATTTCAAGAATACTGTTGTCTGGGTAAAATATTTAAGTGATTGACATTGCGAGATGTCAAATGCTGGTGCATTAATAACCGGTTTAACCACCGGAAATGTTGAATTTAAGCATGAAAAGGTTCATGGTCAGATAGTGGGATGGAGTTCCATTCCTGTTGCACTTGGTCGGTCAATACAGAGACGGTTAATGCTGTTTGTGTATGACAATGGAGTTATCTCGTGGTGTCCCATATGTGCTCGACTGGAGACAGGTCTGGTGATCAAGCAGGTCAAGGCAACTTGTCGACAGTCTGTAGAGTATGTTGGGCTACAACAGCGGTATGTAGGTGAACGTTATCCTGTTTGAAATCACCCCTCGAATGCCGTTCATGAATGGCAGCACAAATCGAATCACCAGATTGACGTACGATTTTTGAGTCAGGGTGTATGGGATAACCACGAGAGTGCACCTGCTGTTACGAAATCGCACCCCAGACCATTACTCCAGGTGTGTGTAGCATGCAGATAGGTTGGGTGCAGGTCCTTAACAGGCCTCCTCCTGGCCAACACATGGACACCAGTAACACCGAGGCAAAACCAATTTTCATCATAAAATACAACAGACCTCCACCCTGCTCAATGGGCTCTCGCTTGACACCAATGAAGTCGCAAATGGTGTTCTGGAGTCAGTGGAATGCACGTTAAAGGGCGTCTGTTTCGGAGTTGTCTTTGAAGTAACAAACTGTTGTGCTACTACGGTGCCAACTGCTGCACAAATATGCTGCTGCAGATGAAGTACGATGCACCAGAGCCATACGACGAACACGACGGTCTTCCATCTCGGTAGTGCAACGTGGCCGTCCTGAGTCCGGTCTTCATACGACCGTACATTCTCGTGACTACTGCTGCCAGCAAACATGCATGTACAGGGGCTACATTCCCGCCAAGTCTTCCTGCAATATCGCAGAAGGAACACTCAGTCTCTCATAGAACTATTGCACGACCCCGTCCAAACTCAGTGAGGTCTTAATAATGGCGTGTCTGTCGCCTTAAAGGCATCCCTTACTAACATCAACTCACTACGTCCAATTTCGAAGGTAACTAATGCTCACAACCGTTACAGCGTGTGTTTCAAACAAACCTGATTTGCATCCTCGTAGTGGCGCTACTAGCGCCACTCATATGCGAATGACGCGAAATTTGAACAGACATCATCTTTCAGATGTAGAAAAACACCTACCAACTTTGACTTATGTCGCATAACTACTTTATGGTGCTGCGATTTTTTTTTTTTTTTTGCGCCATTGTACTTCAAGGACTGTTTTATATGTTACTTTCTCAGTCGATGAAATCCTCAGCCTCCTGCTTGCTACAAACCCACATTTCTAAAGAATCGAATTTTCTGCAATCCATCTTTTTTGTGCCCACAACTTACATTCATACGAAACTATGGAGAAGATCAAAGTTTCAGTCGTTTTTATTTTGGACAGTAGTGTCAGTTTCCTTTCCTTCATCAACTAGCTTAATTTAATTGCAGAGTGTTCTCCTATTTATACTAGTCTTATTTCCTCAGTGCACGAGCTGCTTTTTGCTAGCGTAGATCCAAAAAATATTTATCGACTTTTTCAATAATATCTCTTTCTACCCACATACTAGTCTATTTCTGTTGTCAAGATTTTTGCTTTATTCAAATTTACCCTTAGGTCAAGTTTTCGCTTCCTTTCCTTTGAATGACAGAAAGACTGAATGTGTCTGCATATTAGTTTTTCATAGTATCTGGTGACAGGAAAACTTGTCTGCTACTGCGGCAGTTTGGCCAGCTCTTGTGTAGGCTTGGAATGGGGCAAAGAGGTTTCGTTTCTTCTGGTTGAAGTGCTATTGTGCTTAAGTTGGCAGGGTGCAGAAAGAATTTTTCGTGACGACTTCTGCTACATGTGCGGATCCCAATTTGGTTTCGTAGCTCTACACTCGTTCCTGGGATTTTGAAAAGAGAGGTTGCTCATCGGAGTTCGTTTGCAGAAGTGGGTAAGGTAACGGAGTTGGTGTAATTTTCAGCATGGCTGAGGCATTAACCCATTTATATGAAAACTTTTCGGGTTTTTTATATGTTTTATTGGTATGGATTTCTGTAGTTAGGGCCACGTACTTGAAAAACGAAGCAGCCTCCAGCTCTTCGTTTTCAGTTCTTGTTCTACTCGTATACTGGTAGGGCTTAAATTACATTGGCTTCACGTGCGTGTAGTGCCTTACATGCATTACCGATCTGATTTACTTTTCGTATTGTAATTTTCGTTCAATTCCACGGCTTGAGTTTTCCGTGTATGCATTAGGCCGGTGGAGCAATCCTTTTGCCGTGTTTGTCATGCGTATTGTAGTTCTTCTAGTTTTTTTATGTTTTCTGCTTGGTGTTAGTGTGAATGCGGAGTGCGTGTGTGATTCCTTGCCATTGAGTTATTCCTGTTTTATAAGACCCTAATGATTTATAAACCGATATAAATGTGCAGCGCTTTTCTAATTGTTTACGATAAAATAAATGTTCAGTACAGGTTATATGGAGTTTCACTATTACTGCTAGTAATTTATCTCACACATCTCAATCTTTGATCCGTAGGATACATCCTATACTATTTTCCCTTATGCACATGTACAGAGATGTATTCATTTATTTGCTTATTAAAGAAACTTTTATGTTTTTAAAGTAGTTAACTTAGGAACGGATTGGCTGTTTGATTAATGGTATGTTTAGATTATGAGTCATCTACTTCGAACCACGCTATACCCGAAGAACTAAAATTTTGAGTGTGCGCTATTTTCTGATGAGAGGCCTACCCTCTGTTTATTGAATGCAAATTTATTTACTGTTGACTAAGAAAAGTATGTGCTGCTGAAGATACTTTGAATCAACGCTAAGACTTATCCAGCAATTGCACCACTATATTATTTAAACTATTAATTTTAAATAAAATATTTGGTATCATCTATTATTTTATTCTGAACTAAATTCACAAAGAATCCAGTTTAAATTTAGGCTTTAGCAACAGATACAAGGTGCTACCCAACGTTGATAATACTCCTGAGGAAGCACGGGATGCCTCTCCTGTTGGGCCAGCTAGTCTTTGCAAGCTCCAACATTAGGACCGGCCGCAGTGGCTGAACGGTTGAAGGCACTTCAGTCCGGAAACGAGCTGCTGCTACGGTCGCAGGTTCGAATCCTGCCTCGGGCATGGATGTGTGTGATGTTCTTAGGTTAGTTAGGTTTAAGTAGTTCTAAGTCTAGTGGACTGATGACCTCAAATGTTAGGTCCCGTAGTGCTTAGAGCCATTTGAACCATCCAACATCAGGCGGGTAGTGGAGCGCCTTAGGGAAATGACATTCACAGTGGGAAAGAATGCCAGCGTGCAATCAATATTTCTGTCGGGGATCACGTCAGAGACAAGGAGGTGGCTATGGCGTGCAATGCAACCGGCTGTAGATAGCGGCTCATGTTGGCACGAATGACGCCAGCCGTGAAGGTTCTGAGGCCATCCTCGGCTCCTTTCGGCGGACTGGTGAAGACAACTAGCATCGCACGTGGAGGGCATGGGAAGCTTACTGTTTGTAGCATCATACCGAGGGTCTATCACGGTTCTCTGGTTTGAAGCAGGGTGTAAGATCTAAATCAGAGGCTCAGACGACTCTGCAATGGTATCGTATGCAACTTTCTCGATATCCGCTATCGGGCGGAGAATTGTAGGGTTCCCCTTAATATGTCAGACGTGCACGACACACATGAAGCTGCTACTAGGGACGCGGAGCACAAGTGGTGTAAATATGGAGGTTTTTTAGGTTAGAAAACCCCCTTCCCATTAGGATCAAAGACTAACTGCCTGCCAAAACCGAAGATACATCAGCCGCAAACTATTGCATCTGCAACGCAGATTGTGTATCTGAGTACCGTTTGAATCTGTTTCGGCACGTAATGGAGTCACACTGACTGCAATATAGTGGTTTCGTTACTGAAACTATTATGTCTGCTACGCGTAATTTGTGGCTGTGTAGCATCTGTTGTATTTAAAAACAAATTATTTTGTACTAATGTCTCATTATCATTTGGCATTTCGGAAGTTGATTGTTCGCCAAAAGATTCCATATTATTACTACTCTCGAATGTCTGTTTACCTAATGTTTCACTATCGGGTTTTTCACACGTATTATTTCTGTCTATTCCTGGAAAGTATTTCTCCTCAGTATTTTCCACACTTTTATCACTTTGAGAACGAGTGATTATTCTGCGGGACATTGTCTATAATTAGCACACGCAATAAAATATATCAGTGTTTAAAGCGGATTCAACACTGAACAAACACTTTTCAACGCAGAATCAATAGAGCAAACAGAATTGCCGATGGGCTGTGAATTAAAGGCATACACAAGGGCGTACCCAGGATCTGAACTGGGGGGGGGGGCAGGTCATACTAGTCTTAGGAAACAAGGACTCGAGACAACATACAGCACTTCTTATTAAATGAAACAGTAAACCAGTGAAAAACTGCTTTTAATAAACATTTTAAATACAAGAATGCACTTGTACAATCCGAGAAAACATGCAGCATTTCTTATTAAATAAAACGGTAAACTAGTGAAAAACTGCGAATATCTTCTGGGGGGGGGGGGGGTGGCAGCCGCCCCCCCCCCCCTTTCCCTCTCCTGGTACGCCCATGGGTATACAGTTTAGTATAAGCGTTGCGCCACTCAACACTAACTTATTCATATAATTGTCAGAGTCAGTATATTCATTTTCACAGTAGGTTCACTAAAGAGTCTTATGATTGGATGCCGCCAAGTGAAACCTTCCCGTCTCCTCTATATCTCTTTTGTTACGCAATAACCATCTCTTCTATATCTCTTTTGTAACGCAAGCTTCCCTTTTACAATAAGCTATGAAACCTTCCCTTTGGATTTCTTCCTCTTGCTTAATAATAACAAATGAAATCTTCCATTTGAAATTTATTCTCTTTCTCAATCTTCGCATACAAATTTAATTGCTGCTTATTAAAAGTGATTTTCTGATTATTTCGACGAAACATAGAATGTGTCGTCTTCGTGGCCCTCAGTCTGCAATAACACAAAACAGTTCCTTACATTTTTTACTTTTACTGGATCGCCATCTGACCGCTACATCGAACTGCGACATGAATATACTTACTCTGGTTTACTATATTAACTGCTGGTGGGCTGTCATAATAAGTGGCTGTATTTATTACCAAACCTGACGTTATTCTTTAATAGCAAAGCTGAAGTTATTCTTTAATTAATTTGACTGAAGTTACGTAATTCATAGCTACACTTTTTCTTGACAATAAAATTTTTGCAAAGTTTTACGTTGATGGTTTTTGGTATGGATTATAATCAGTAATGCAACATTGCTGGCAAAAATTACTTATATTCTGAAAACGTTTCTTCAAATATTTGCTGCCGGTATTGAAATGATTGTACAAACGTTCAAATGGGACTTACTTTTTACAATAATCTGACAACTAGCATTGGCGGCCGGAGTGGCGAGCGGTTGTAGGCGCTTCAGTCTGGAACCGCGAGACCGCTGCGGTCACAGGTTCGAATCCTGCGTCGGGCATGGATGTGTGTGATGTTCTTAGGTTAGTTAGGTTTAAGTAGTTCTAAGTTCTAGGGGACTGATGACCACAGCAGTTAACTCCCATAGTACTCAGAGCCATTTGAACCAACTAGCATTGCGCAAACATACCTTCAGTAGTCTTGAGTTTCGCAAAGAAAATAATTCAATGATATTAGTTCCTCTTATGATAATAGTTAGCTGATGCCTCTGTACATCCGTTTATAATCTCTTGTAAATCATAGCTGGTGGCTGGCAGGCACACTGCTCCTCTCAACCTCTGCAGACCTGCTACCAAGTCTGCTTCACATCTCGCTTACTACTGACTTCCTACGAACGCTAAAGTGCGGTCTCTCCTGCCAACAATGCTTTCTGGTGCAGACAATCCCTGCTACCATTACAAAATGTACCAATGCGCGGTCTTTCCCGCTCTTTTCCTAAAATGTATCCATGCGCTGTCTCTCCCGCCCTTTTTAAAATTATATCAATGTGCGGTCTCTCTTGCCAACAATACTTTGGTGCAGACATTCCCTGCTACCACAATTATTCCCAACATAACAAATATTTCTACTTAATCCTATTAATAAGATATAAGCATCTTTCATAAATTGTGGTTTGACAATAGACAATAGAAATATACACGTCTTACAATTCCACACAGATTTTGCGAAAGAATTTGCCCCCTACTAGCAGCAGTTTATCGTAGATCGCAGGAGCAACGAAGGGTACCTAGCGACTGGAAAAAAGCGAAGGTCATTCCCGTTGTCAAGAAAGGTAGCAGGAAAGATGCACATAATTGTAGGCCTGTATCGTTAACGGCAGAGTGTTGTAAAATTAAGGAACATATTTTATGCTCATGTATTATGATCTTTTTGGAGAACGAAAATCTGTTCTATAAAAATCAACATAGATTCCACAAACAGAGATCCTGCGAAACTCAGCCCGTTTTGTTCCTCCATGAGATCCACAGCGCAGTGGACAACGGCGCTCAGTTTGATGCCGTGCTCCTCGACTTCAGAAAGGCATTTGACACCGTCCCGCCCTGCCGTTTAGTGGAAAAAATACGACCAGAGTTCGACATTCAAGAAGCCCTTGCAGATATTTATTTATTTATTTATTTATTGTTCCGTGGGACCAAATTAAGGAGAAGTCTCCATGGTCATGGAACGAGTCAATACATGAAATTACAACACGATAGCAGAAACAGATAAAATGAAATTCAAGAAACTTATTCAGGCGACAATTCGTAAGTTTAAATAAAGAAAATCAACAATGTAACACCGGAATTTGCTTAATTTTTCAGCTCTTCCAGGAGCGCCTCGACAGAATAGAAGGAGTGAGCCATGAGGAAACTCTTCAGTTTAGACTTAAAAGCGTTTGGGCTACTGCTAAGATTTTTGAGTTCTTGTGGTAGCTTATTGAAAATGGATGCAGCAGAATAGTGCACTCCTTTCTGCACAAGAGTCAAGGAAGTGCATTCCACATGCAGATTTGATTCGTGCCTAGTATTAACTGAGTGAAAGCTGCTAACTCTTGGGAATAAGCTAATATTGCTAACAATAAACGACATTAAAGAAAATATATACTGTGAGGGCAATGTCAGAATTACCAGACTATTGAATAGGAGCGACAAGAGGCTTTTGAACTTACAACACATAGCTCGAACAGCCCGTTTTTGAGCCAAAAATACCCTTTTTGAATCAGAAGAATTATCCCAAAAAATAATACCATATGACATAAGCGCATGAAAATATGCGAAGCAGACTACTTTTCGTGTTGAACTGTCACTTATTTCAGATACTGTTCTAATGGTAAATAAAGCAGCATTTAGTTTCTGAACAAGATCCTACATCTACATCTACATTTATACTCCGCAAGCCACCCAACGGTGTATGGCGGAGGGCACTTTACGTGCCACTGTCATTACCTCCCTTTCCTGTTCCAGTCGCGTATAGTTCGCGGGAAGAACGACTGTCTGAAAGCCTCCGTGCGCGCTCTAATCTCTAATTTTACATTCGTGATCTCCTCGGGAGGTATAAGTAGGGGGAAGCAATATATTCGATACCTCATCCAGAAACGCACCCTCTCGAAACCTGGCGAGCAAGCTACACCGCGATGCAGAGCGCCTCTCTTGCAGAGTCTGCCACTTGAGTTTATTAAACATCTCCGTAACACTATCACGGTTACCAAATAACCCTGTGACGAAACGCGCCGCTCTTCTTTGGATCTTCTCTATCTTCTCCGTCAGACCGGTCTGGTACGGATCCCACACTGATGAGCAATACTCAAGTATAGGTCGAACGAGTGTTTTGTAAGCCACCTCCTTTGTTGATGGACTACATTTTCTAAGCACTCTCCCAATGAATCTCAACCTGGTACCCGCCTTACCAACAATTAATTTTACATGATCATTCCACTTCAAATCGTTCCGCACGCATACTCCCAGATATTTTACAGAAGTAACTGCTACCAGTGTTTGTTCCGCTATCACATAATCATACAATAAAGGATCCTTCTTTCTATGTATTCGCAATGCATTACATTTGTCTATGTCAAGGGTCAGTTGCCACTCCCTGCACCAAGTGCCTATCCGCTGCAGATCTTCCTGCATTTCGCTACAATTTTCTAATGCTGCAACTTCTCTGTATACTACAGCATCATCCGCGAGAAGCCGCATGGAACTTCCGACACTATCTACTAGGTCATTTATATATATTGTGAAAAGCAATGGTCCCATAACACTCCCCTGTGGCACGCCAGAGGTTACTTTAACGTCTGTAGACGTCTCTCCATTGATAACAACATGCTGTGTTCTGTTTGCTAAAAACTCTTCAATCCAGCCACACAGCTGGTCTGATATTTGTTTATCAGGCGACAGTGCGGAACTGTATCGAACGGCTTCCGGAAGTCAAGAAAAATAGCATCTACCTGGGAGTCTGTAGCTAATATTTTCTGAGTCTCATGAACAAATAAAGCGAGTTGGGTCTCACACGATCGCTGTTTCCGGAATCCATGTTGATTCCTACATAGTAGATTCTGGGTTTCCAAAAACGATATGATACTCGAGCAAAAAACATGTTCTAAAATTCTACAACAGATCGACGTCAGAGATATAGGTCTATAGTTTTGCGCATCTGCTCGACGACCCTTCTTGAAGACTGCGACTATCTGTGCTCTTTTCCAATCATTTGGAACCCTCCGTTCCTCTAGAGACTTGCGGTACACGGCTGTTAGAAGGGGGGCAAGTTCTTTCGCGTACTCTGTGTAGAATCGAATTGGTATCCCGTCAGGTCCAGTGGACTTTCCTCTATTGAGTGATTCCAGTTGCTTCTCTATTCCTTGGACACTTATTTCGATGTCAGCCATTTTTTCGTTTGTGCGAGGATTTAGAGAAGGAACTGCAGTGCGGTCTTCCTCTGTGAAACAGCTTTGGAAAAAGGTGTTTAGTATTTCAGCTTTACGCGTGTCATCCTCTGTTTCAATGCCATTATCATCCCGTAGTGTCTGGATATGCTGTTTCGAGCCACTTACTGATTTAACGTAAGACCAGAACTTCCTAGGATTTTGTGTCAAGTCGGTACATAGAATTTTACTTTCGAATTCACTGAACGCTTCACGCATAGTCCTCCTCACGCTAACTTTGACATCGTTTAGCTTCTGTTTGTCTGAGAGGTTTTGGCTGCGTTTAAACTTGGAGTGGAGCTCTCTTTGCTTTCGCAGTAGTTTCCTAACTTTGTTGTTGTACCACGGTGGGTTTTTCCCGTCCCTCACAGTTTTACTCGGCACGTACCTGTCTAAAACGCATTTTACGATTGCCTTGAACTTTTTCCATAAACACTCAACATTGTCAGTGTCGGAACAGAAATTTTCGTTTTGATCTGTTAGGTAGTCTGAAATCTGCCTTCTATTACTCTTGCTAAACAGATAAACCTTCCTCCCTTTTTTTATATTCCTATTAACTTCCATATTCATGGATGCAGCAACGGCCTTATGATCACTGATTCCCTGTTCTGTACATACAGAGTCGAAAAGTTCGGGTCTGTTTGTTATCAGTAGGTCCAAGATGTTATCTCCACGAGTCGGTTCTCTGTTTAATTGCTCGAGGTAATTTTCGGATAGTGCACCCAGTATAATGTCACTCGATGCTCTGTCCCTGCCACCCGTCCTAAACATCTTAGTGTCCCAGTCTATATCTGGTAAATTGAAATCTCCACCTAAGACTATAACATGCTGAGAAAATTTATGTGAAATGTATTCCAAATTTTCTCTCAGTTGTTCTGCCACTAATGCTGCTGAGTCGGGAGGTCGGTAAAAGTAGCCAATTATTAACCTAGTTCGGTTGTTGAGTGTAACCTCCACCCATAATAATTCACAGGAACTATCCACTTCTACTTCACTACAGGATAAACTACTACTAACAGCGACGAACACTCCACCACCGGTTGCATGCAATCTATCCTTTCTAAACACCGTCTGTACCTTTGTAAAAATTTTGGCAGAACTTATCTCTGGCTTAAGCCAGCTTTCTGTGCCTATAACGATTTCAGCTTCGGTGCTTTCTATCAGCGCTTGAAGTTCTGGTACTTTACCAACGCAGCTTCGACAGTTGACAATTACAATACCGATTGCTGCTTGGTCCCCGCATGTCCTGACTTTGCCCCGCACCCGTTGAGACTGTTGCCCTTTCTGTACTTGCCCAAGGCCATCTAACCTAAAAAACCGCCCAGCCCACGCCACACAACCCCTGCTACCCGTGTAGCCGCTTGTTGCGTGTAGTGGGCTCCTGACCTATCCAGCGGAACCCGAAACCCTACCACCCTATGGCGCAAGTCGAGGAATCTGCAGCCCACACGGTCGCAGAACCGTCTCAGCCTCTGATTCAGACCCTCCACTCGGCTCTGTACCAAAGGTCCGCAGTCAGTCCTGTCGACGATGCTGCAGATGGTGAGCTCTGCTTTCATCCCGCTAGCGAGACTGGCAGTCTTCACCAAATCAGATAGCCGCCGGAAGCCAGAGAGGATTTCCTCCGATCCATAGCGACACACATCATTGGTGCCGACATGAGCGACCACCTGCAGATGGGTGCACCCTGTACCCTTCATTGCATCCGGAAGGACCCTTTCCACATCTGGAATGACTCCCCCCGGTATGCACACGGAGTGCACATTGGTTTTCTTCCCCTCTCTTGCTGCCATTTCCCTAAGGGGCCCCATTACGCGCCTGACGTTGGAGCTCCCAACTACCAGTAAGCCCACCCTCTGCGACTGCCCGGATCTTGCAGACTGAGGGGCAACCTCTGGAACAGGACAAGCAGCCATGTCAGGCCAAAGATCAGTATCAGCCTGAGAGCCTGAAACCGGTTCGTCAGACAAACTGGAGAGGCTTTCCGCTCAGCCCTCTGGAATGTCTTTCGCCCCCTGCCACACCTTGAGACGACCTCCCACTCTACCACAGGTGAGGGATCAGCCTCAATGCGGGCAGTATCCCGGGCAACCACAGTCGTAGTCCGATCAGGGGATGCGTGGGACGAGCTGGCCGTCCCCGACAAACCCCCATCCGGACCCCCACAGTGATGCCCATTGGCAACAGCCTCAAGCTGTGTGACCGAAGCCAACACTGCCTGAAGCTGGGAGCGAAGGGATGCCAACTCAGCCTGCATCCGAACACAGCAGTTGCAGTCCCTATCCATGCTAAAAACTGTTTTGCAAAGAACGTCTGAACTAATCTACAGAGAGCGCAAACAAATCAACAAAATTTAACTGCTACTTGCGCACTGCTGACACTGCTCGGCGGCGGAAGGAGACTACGCGAATTTACACTATTCAGATACTAAAACGCGATGCTACACTCTCAAATACTATAATACGCCCGAAATTTATGAATTAAACAATGCAAGTACCAAAAACACGCAAAGAAATTAAGAATTAAACTTTGTAACAAATGAGTGAGCTAGGAGTATACGACTTGCTGCTCAGCTGCTTATCCAACGGCGGCAGGGGGCACACTGACTGTGACCAACCGACACTGGCCGTTCAAAACAAAAACAGAAGACAAACGACTACGCGAATTTACACTATTCAGGTACTAAAACGCGATGCTACACCTCTCAAATACTATAATACGCCCGAAATTTATGAATTAAACAATGCAAGCACCAAAAACACGCAAAGAAATTAAGAATTAAACTATGTAACAAATGAGTGAGCTAGGAGTATACGACTTGCTGCTCAGCTGCTTATCCAACGGCGGCAGGGAGCACACTGACTGTGACCAACCGACACTGGCCGTTCAAAACAAAAACAGAAGACAAACGACTACGCGAATTTACACTATTCAGGTACTAAAACGCGATGCTACAACTCTCAAATACTATAATACGCCCGAAATTTATGAATTAAACAATGCAAGCACCAAAAACACGCAAAGAAATTAAGAATTAAACTATGTAACAAATGAGTGAGCTAGGAGTATACGACTTGCTGCTCAGCTGCTTATCCAACGGCGGCAGGGAGCACACTGACTGTGACCAACCGACACTGGCCGTTCAAAACAAAAACAGAAGACAAACGACTACGCGAATTTACACTATTCAGGTACTAAAACGCGATGCTACAACTCTCAAATACTATAATACGCCCGAAATTTATGAATTAAACAATGCAAGTACCAAAAACACGCAAAGAAATTAAGAATTAAACTATGTAACAAATGAGTGAGCTAGGAGTATACGACTTGCTGCTCAGCTGGTTATCCAACGGGCTTTCCACAACAGCTTACTATCTATCGGAACGCCTAGGAACTTGAACTGTTCCGTCTCGCTTATAATATGCCCATTCTGTCTGATCAAAATATTGTGAGTTAGAAACTGTAAAAACTGAGTCTTACTATGATTTAGCATCAAATTATTTTCCACAAGTCACAAACTTATTTCATGAACTACATTATTGGATAATGTTTCAATATTACACACAAGATCCTTCACTACCAAGCTGGTGTCATCAGCAAACAGAAATATTTTTGAATCAGCTGTAATACTAGAAGGTATATCATTTATATAAATAAGAAACAGCAGCGGCCCCAGCACCGACGCTTGGGGAACGCCCCACTCAGCACGTCGCTCTTTAACGGAACAAAATCATCATATGAAAATGTAATATCGGGATTACCCCAAGGAAGTGTGACAGGACCGTTACTCTTTAAACTGTAAAGCATCGGAAGCTTTTTAACACTCTTTGCAGATGCGGTTCTTCATTAGAAAGTAGCAACGCCAGAAGACAGTATCGATTTGAAGAATGACCTGCACAGCATTGATGAACAGTGCAGTCTCTGGCACTTGACCCTAAACTTAAATAAATGTAATACATTGCGCATAGACAGAAATGAAATCCACTACTGTACAGCTACAGTATGTACCTTAAAATATCTAGCACTAACTGTCCAGAGTTACCTTAAGTGGAATGACCACATAAAATAAACAACAGGGAAAACAGATGCCAACTGATATTCATAGGAAGAATCGTTAGAAAATGTAACTAATCCTCGAAGGAATTGGTTTTCAAGGCGCTTGTTACATCGATTCTTGAGTATTGTTCATCAATGTGGGATTCTCACCAGGTAGCATTGCTAAAAGAGGCAGAGAAGATCCAACGAAGAGCGGCGTATTTCTCACGGGATCGTTTAGTCGGAGAGAGAGGCTCAACAAACTCGAATGGCAGATGTTTCAGGAGAGGGGCTGTGCGTCATGGAAAGGTTTAGTATTGAAATTTCGCGAGAGTATTTTCGGGGAAGAGTCGGACACTTTATTATTTCCTACCACATACATTTCGTAAAATGAGCACGACGATAAATTAGAGCGAATACAGAGGGTTACCGACAATCATTCTTTCCACCTGCCATTCGCGAATGGAACAGGGAAGGGGAGGTCAGTTAGCGGTACCGGAAGTACCGTTCACCGCATACCGTTAAACGGCTTGCGGTGTAGTAGATGTAAATGTAAAGGTCTTCCTCCACGCCAGCGTGGGCATGAAGCAAACCTGAGCCAAAGAGATCCTTTCCTTTCATGGTCCACGCCATCTTGGAGCGGATATCAAAATTATTTTCATCTTAGCATCCGATGGTCCTATGCTTCAGAAACACATCGGTGGGTCCAGAATACCTAGCAAACTTGATTTTATAGGGGAAATTTGCATATTAAGTTCACCAACTGCTTTAATATGCACAGTCTGTAATCGATCTGTGATCTAGGTCGTGCGATCTTTAATTTCCCATTCTGTCTGTATCTTTATTTAAATTTTATATCAGTGGAACATTTCGGTACTGTTTTCTTGTAAGGGCAGAACGAAACAGTCACTATGGCCTCTCCATCAATCCATTTGGAGACGTCCAGGAAAAGTCTCAGGTTTATAGTGTGTGTGTGTGTGAGTGTGTGTGTGTATGTGAGTGAGTGAGTGTGTATTTTAGTAAAAGCTGTGTATATATTTTAGTGGCACCCTAACATTTCCCCATTTTATCCACACCCATCTCGCAGCATTTCAGTATGTGTATTAAATACCAAGAACCTGAACGCCCCAAAATCACTTTCATCGTAATCGACGGATTTTTTTACGTCTGTTCGTCGACGAGTTCATATATATATATATATATATATATATATATATATATATATATACACTCCTGGAAATTGAAATAAGAACACCGTGAATTCATTGTCCCAGGAAGGGGAAACTTTATTGACACATTCCTGGGGTCAGATACATCACATGATCACACTGACAGAACCACAGGCACATAGACACAGGCAACAGAGCATGCACAATGTCGGCACTAGTACAGTGTATATCCACCTTTCGCAGCAATGGAGGCTGCTATTCTCCCATGGAGACGATCGTAGAGATGCTGGATGTAGTCCTGTGGAACGGCTTACCATGCCATTTCCACCTGGCGCCTCAGTTGGACCAGCGTTCGTGCTGGACGTGCAGACCGCGTGAGACGACGCTTCATCCAGTCACAAACATGCTCAATGGGGGACAGATCCGGAGATCTTGCTGGCCAGGGTAGTTGACTTACACCTTCTAGAGCACGTTGGGTGGCACGGGATACATGCGGACGTGCATTGTCCTGTTGGAACAGCAAGTTCTCCTGCCGGTCTAGGAATGGTAGAACGATGGGTTCGATGACGGTTTGGATGTACCGTGCACTATTCAGTGTCCTCTCGACGATCACCAGTGGTGTACGGCCAGTGTAGGAGATCGCTCCCCACACCATGATGCCGGGTGTTGGCCCTGTGTGCCTCAGTCGTATGCAGTCCTGATTGTGGCGCTCACCTACACGGCGCCAACACGCATACGACCATCATTGGCACCAAGGCAGAAGCGACTCTCATCGCTGAAGACGACACGTCTCCATTCGTCCCTCCATTCACGCCTGTCGCGACACCACTGGAGGCGGGCTGCACGATGTTGGGGCGTGAGCGGAAGACGGCCTAACGGTGTGCGGGACCGTAGCCCAGCTTCATGGAGACGGTTGCGAATGGTCCTCGCCGATACCCCAGGAGCAACAGTGTCCCTAATTTGCTGGGAAGTGGCGGTGCGGTCCCCTACGGCACTGCGTAGGATCCTACGGTCTTGGCGTGCATCCGTGCGTCGCTGCGGTCCGGTCCCAGGTCGACGGGCACGTGCACCTTCCGCCGACCACTGGCGACAACATCGATGTACTGTGGAGACCTCACGCCCCACGTGTTGAGCAATTCGGCGGTACGTCCACCCGGCCTCCCGCATGCCCACTATACGCCCTCGCTCAAAGTCCGTCAACTGCACATACGGTTCACGTCCACGCTGTCGCGGCATGCTACCAGTGTTAAAGACTGCGATGGAGCTCCGTATGCCCGGCAAACTGGCTGACACTGACGGCGGCGGTGCACAAATGCTGCGCAGCTAGCGCCATTCGACGGCCAACACCGCGGTTCCTGGTGTGTCTGCTGTGCCGTGCGTGTGATCATTGCTTGTACAGCCCTCTCGCAGTGTCCGGAGCAAGTATGGTGGGTCTGACACACCGGTGTCAATGTGTTCTTTTTTCCATTTCCAGGAGTGTATATATATAAGGCTGCGGAAGGACGGGAAACCGACAGCGTCCTCTTGACAGAAACCATCCCAGGATGCTCCATTGGCGATTTAAAGAAAACGCAGAAGACCTACAGGGTGCGGCTCTTAAATCAGGACAAATTTCAATTTGAATTTCCCGCCGAATGGTGATTGGCATTCTTGAATGCCGTAGGCACCTAGTCAACAGTCAGAACGTCAAAACGACCGAGATGTTACGGACAAGTGCGGAATACAACCGAAGACCCTCGATTATCGAAAGTCTTTGGGCTGGGCGTTCGCCCACTGAAGTAGCTCGATTCTTCGGGTACCTGAGATCAACTGTTTATATATTGTAGCCAAGTATAATGCTTCGGAGAAGTCCGAGGAAGGTTCTACTATCCCGGCGAGGAAACCTCATTCAAGGAAAGGCGTGTCATGAATTGCGGCCGACATCGAAAAGGCTGAGGCGCTGATGTCGGAGGACCCCCGGCAATCGCTGAGGAAATTGGCGTCAGTATTGAATATCAGCGAGCGGACAATGCGTTGGTGGCAGAGGAGGACCTCATACGAGCCATTTAGTCCAAAATTGGCTCTCGAATAACGTTGATATGTCCTGGTCAAAGGCGTTCAGGCCCCCGAATAACCTGGATTTCAATCTCTTCGACTACTATGTTTGGAGCATAGTCGAAAGAGTTACCAGTAAGACGAGGCACCCTAATGTCGCATCTGTACGCACCGCTATCCAAGCAGCATTCGCGAATACGGACAGCACTGTCTTGAAGAGTGCGTGCGATCGCTTCAGGACAAGATTGGAGGCGGTCATTGCGGCTGAAGGGGGTTGTTGTTGTTGTTGTCTTCAGTCCTGAGACTGGTTTGAATCACCTCTCCATGCTACTCGACCCTGTGGAAGCTTCTTCATCCTCCAGTACTTACTGCAACCTACGTCCTTCTGAATCTGTTTAGTGTATTCATCTCTTGGTCTCCCTCTACGATTTTTACCCTCCACACTGCTCTCCAATGCTAAATTTTTGATCCCTTGATGCCTCAGAACATGTCCTACCAACCGGCCCCTTCTTCTTGTCAAGTTGTGCCACAAACTCCTCTTCTCCCCAGTTCTATTCAATACCTCCTCATTAGTTATGTAATCTACCCATCTAATCTTCAGCATTCTTCTGTAGCACCACATTTCGAAAGCTTCTATTCTCTTCTTGTCCAAACTATTTATCGTCTATGTTTCACTTCCATACATGGCTACACTCCATACAAATACTTTCAGAAACGGCTTCCTGACACTTAAATCTATACTCGATGTTAACAAATTTTTCTTCTTCAGAAACGCTTTCCTTGACATTGCCAGTCTACATTTTATATCCTCTCTACTTCGACCATCATCAGTTATTTTGCTCCCCAAATAGCAAAACTCATTTACTACTTTAAGTTTCTCATTTCCTAATCTAATTCCCTCAGCATCACCCGACTTAATTCGAGTACATACCATTATCCTCGTTTTGCTTTTGTTGATGTTCATCTTATATCCTCCTTTCAAGACACTGTCCATTCCGTTCAACTGCTCTTCTAAGTCCTTTGCTGTCTCTGACAGCATTACAATGTCATCGGCGAACCTCAACGTTTTTATTTCTTCTCCATGGATTTTAATACCTACTCCGAATTTTTCTTTTGTTTCCTTTACTGCTTGCTCAATATACAGATTGAATAACATCGGGGACAGGCTACAACCCTGTCTCACTCCCTTCCCAACCACTGCTTCCCTTTCATGCCCCTCGACTCTTATAACTGCCATCTGGTTTCTGTAAAAATTGTAAATAGCCTTTCGCTCCCTGTATTTTACCCCTGCCACTTTTAGAATTTGAAAGAGAATATTCCAGTCAGCATTGTCAAATGCTTTCTCTAAGTCTACAAATGCTAGAAATGTAGATTTGTCTTTCCTTAATCTATTTTCTAAGATAAGTCGTAGGTTCAGTATTGCCTTACGTGTTCCAACATTTCTGCGGAATCCAAACTGATCTTCGCCGAAGTCGGCTTTTGCCAGTTTTTCCATTCGTCTGTAAAGAATTCGCGTTAGTATTTTGCAGCTGTGACTTATTAAACTAATAGTTCGGTCATTTTCACATCTGGGATTCTTTGCGATTGGAATTATTATATTGTTCTTGAAGTCTGAGGGTATTTCGCCTGTCTCATACATCTTCCTCACCAGATGGTAGAGTTTTGTCAGGACTGGCCCTCCCACGGCCGTCAGTAGTTCTAATGGAATGTTGTCTACTCCCGGGGCCTTGTTTCGACTTAGATCTTTCAGTGCTCTGTCAATCTCTTCACGTAGTATCATATCTCCCATTTCATCTTCATCTACATCCTCTTCCATTTCCATAATATTGTCCTCAAGAACATCGCCCTTGTATAGACCTTGTATATATTCCTTCTACCTTTCTGCTTTCCCTTCTTTGCTTAGAACTGCGTTTCCATCTGAGCTCTTGATATTCATACAAGTGGTTCTCTTTTCTCCAAAGGTCTCTTTAATTTTCCTGTAGGCAGTATCTATCTTACCCCTAGTGAGATAAGCCTCTACATCCTTACATTTGTCCTCCAGCATCCCTGCTTAGCCATTTTGCACTTCCTGTCGATCTCATTTTTGAGACGTTTGTATTCCTTTTTGCCTGCTTCATTTTCTGCTTTTTTATATTTTCTCCTTTCATCAATTAAATTCAATATTTCTTCTTTTACCCAAGGATTTCTATTAGCCCTCGTCTTTTTACCTACTTGATCCTCTGCTGCCTTCACTATTTCATCCCTCAGAGCTACCCATTCTTCTTCTACTGTATTTCTTTCCCCCATTCCTGTCTATTGTTCCCTTATGCTCTCCCTGAAACTCTGTATAACCTCTGGTTTAGTCAGTTTATCCAGGTCCCATCTCCTTAAATTCCCACCTTGTTGCAGTTTCTTCAGTTTTAATGTACAGTTCATAACCAATAGATTGTGGTCAGAGTCCACATCTGCCCCTGGAAATGTCTTACAATTTAAAACCTGGTTCCTAAATCTCTGTCTTACCATTATGTAATCTATCTGATACCTTCTAGTATCTCCAGGATTCTTCCATGTATACAACCTTCTTTTATGAATCTTGAACCACGTGTTAGCTATGATTAAGTTATGATCTGTGCAAAATTCTACCAGACGGCTTCCTCTTTCATTTCTCTCCCCCAATCCATATTCACCCACTATGTTTCCTTCTCTCCCTTTTCCTACTCTCGAATTCCAGTCATCAATGACTATTAAATTTTCGTCTCCCTTCACTAACTGAATAATTTCTTTTATCTCATCATACATT
Source organism: Schistocerca piceifrons (assembly GCF_021461385.2). Classification (NCBI taxonomy): domain Eukaryota; kingdom Metazoa; phylum Arthropoda; class Insecta; order Orthoptera; family Acrididae; genus Schistocerca; species Schistocerca piceifrons. The sequence continues at coordinate 562,100,992 of NC_060139.1, forward strand.
TCATCAATTTCTTCATCATCTGCAGAGCTAGTTGGCATATAAACTTGTACTACTGTAGTAGGCATGGGCTTCGTGTCTATCTTGGCCACAATAACGCGTTCACTATGCTGTTGGTAGTAGCTTACCCGCACTCCTATTTTTTATTCATTATTAAACCTACTCCTGCATTACCCCTATTTGATTTTGTATTTATAACCCTGTATTCACCTGACCAAAAGTCTTGTTCCTCCTGCCACCGAACTTCACTAATTCCCACTATACCTAACTTAAACGTATCCATTTCCCTTTTCAAATTTTCTAACCTACCTGCCCGTTTAAGGGATCTGACATTCCACGCTCCGATCCGTAGAACGCCAGTTTTCTTTCTCCTGATAACGACGTCCTCTTGAGTAGTCCCCGCCCGGAGATCCGAGTGGGGGACTATTTTACCTCCGGAATATTTTACCCAAGAGGACGCCATCATCATTTAACCGTACAGTAAAGCTGCATGCCCTCGGGAAAAATTACGGCTGTAGTTTCCCCTTGCTTTCTGTCGTTCGCAGTACCAGCACAGCAAGGCCGTTTTGGTTAGTGTTGCAAGGCCAGATCAGTCAATCATCCAGACTGTTGCCCCTGCAACTACTGAAAAGGCTGCTGCCCCTCTTCAGGAACCGCACGTTTGTCTGGCCTCTCAACAGATACCCCTCCCTTATGGTTGCACCTACGGTACGGCTATCTGTATCGCTGAGGCACGCAAGCCTCCCCACCAACGGCAAGGTCCATGTTTCATGGGGGTAGGTGAAGGGGTTACATCGAATAATGTTGCTCTTGAAAGGTACCACTACTTACATGTAAAAGGGTTTTCATTTTCATTTGTATTTTGTTTTAATAAAGTTGCTTTAAAAATGTTTCATTTGTCTGGATTTAAGCACCGCACCCCATTCACCTGGTTAGCTCGACGGTTCTCTCGGGATAATTACATCACATGCTAAAGTCTAAGATATTAGCAAGTCACTAATATTGCTAACCGAGTCATTTGATTTCAGCAGCAGTAACACTGTTCTACATCTATATACATACTCTGCAAGTCACTGTATTGTTCGTGGCGGAGGGTACCTTGTACCACCACTAGTCATCGCCATAATGATTTCGTGTTGTTAGAGCCTACCGATAGCAAACTGAACAGCCCACCTATGAGTTGCTTCGATGTCTTCCTATAATCCTACCTGGCGTGTATGCCAAATACTCGAGCAGTACTCGAGAATGGGTCGCACTAGTGTTCCATACGAGGTCTCCTTTACAGATGAACCGAACTTTCCTAAACTTCTTCCTATAAAATGAGGCAACCATTCGCCTTTCTTACCACGTTTTTCATACGCTCATTCCAGTTCACATCTCTTTGCAACGTTACGCCTAGGTATTTAATCAACATGACACTGTCAGGTAACACACTACTAATGTGGTATTCGAACATTACGCGATTGCTTTTCCTGCTCCTGTGGATTAATTTAAATTTTTTTTACCATTCGTCACACCAACTACACACATAAAAAATTTTACATCACCCCGGTTCCCAGAACTCCTGAAGATAGACGTTGATTGTGGATATAGTATCACAGACACAGTTCTTTTGACTGTTCAGAGATGTCACTAAACCCGCCCAAAGATGTAAACAACCATGCTTGAGCAGCGCCTATTAGACGGAGGGGGTCCGACAGCCGACCAGTTCGAGTCATTTGTGTTGTCTGTAGTTCAGTCATGCCTAGACGGTCAATACCGTGGTTCGATCGTGTCCGCATACTTACTTTGTGCCAGGAAGAGCTCTCAACAAGAGAAGTGTCCAGGAGTCTCAGAGTGAACCAAAGCGATGTTATTCGGATATGGAGGAGATAAACAGACGGGAACTGTCAATGACATGCCTCGCTCAGGCCGCCCAAGGGCCGCTGCTGCAATGGGTGACTGCTACCTACGAATTATAGCTCGGAGGAACGCTGACAGCAACGCCACCATGTTGAATAATGCTTTTCGTGCAGCCACAGGACGTTGTGCTACGACTCAAACTGTGCGCAATAGGCTACACGATGCGAAACTTCACTCCCGACGTCCATCTTTGCAACCACGACACCATGCAGCGTGGTACAGACGGGCCCAACAACATGCCGAATGGACGCTCAGGATTGGCATCACGTTCTCTTCACCGATGAGTGTCGCATATGCCTTCAACCAGACAATCGTCAGAGGCGTGTTTGGAGGCAACCCGATCAGGCTGATCGTCTTAGACACACTGTCTAGCGAGTTCAGCAAGGTGGAAGTTCCCTGCTGTTTTGGGGTGGCATTATGTGCGGCCGACGAACGCCGCTGGTGGCCATGGAAGGCGCCGTAATGGCTGTACGATACGTGAATGCCATCCTCCGGCCGATAATGCAAGAATATCGGCAGAATATTGGGGAGGGATTCGTCTTTATGGACGACAATTCGCGCCCCCATCGTGCACATCTTGTGAATGACTTCCTTCAGGATAATGACATCGCTCGACTAGAGTGACCAACATGTTCTCCAGACATGAACCCTATCGAACATGCCTGGGGTAGATTGAAAAGGGCTGTTTATGGACGACGTGACACACCAACCACTCTGAGGATTCAAACGCCGAATCGCCGTTGACAAGTGGGACAATCTGGACCAACAGTGCCTTGATGAACATGTGGATAGTATGCCACGACGCATACAGGCATGCATCAGCGCAAGAGGCCGTGCTACTGGGTATTAGAGGTACCGGTGCGTACAGCAATCTGGACCTCCACCTCTGCAGGTCTCGCTGTATTGTGGTACAACAAGCAATGTGTGGTTTTCATGAGCAATGAAAAGGGCGGAAATGATTTTTATTTTGATCTCTATTCCAATTTTCTGTACATGTTCCGGAACTCTCGGAACCGAGAGGATGCAAAACTATTTTTGGTGTGTCTAGAAATTTTGTCTAAGACATCTTTTACTCTCGTACAGTCACTCAACGATGACACCTCTCCGGTCACCATAACATCATCGGCAAACAGCCGAAGATTGCTGCTCACCCTGTCCGTCAGATCACTTCATATATAGAGAATAATATCGGTCCTGTCACACTTCTCTGTGGGACACTTCTGACGATACATAGTCTCCTATGAACACTCGCCATTCATAACAACGTACTGAGTTCTATTACTTAAGAAGTGTTCGAGCCGCTCACGTATCTGGGAACCTAATCGGTATGCTCATAGTTCTTTGACAGTCTGCAGTGGAGCACCGTATGAAAAGATTTTCGGAAATCTAGAAATATGGAATCTGTCCGTTGCCCTTCGTCCACAGTTCACAGGCTATCATATGATAAAAGGGCAAGCAGTGTTTAACACGAGCGATGCTTTCTAAAACCTTGCTGATTTGTGGACAGAATCTGTCCCGTATGGAGGAAATTTATTACATCCGAAATGAGAATAATTCAAGAATTCTACAGCAAACCAATGTTAAGGATATTGGTCTGTAATTTTGTGGGTCCGTTATTTTACCTTTCTAATTTACGGTAGTCACCTGCGCTTGTTTCCAGACGCCTGGGACTTTGCACTGAGCGAGAGATTCACGAGTAAAGCAATCAACATAAGGGACCGATGCCGTGGGGTACTCTTCAAAAACCGAACTGGGATACCATATGGACCTGACGACTTAGTTGTTTTCACCTCTTTCAGCTGTTCCTGTACGTCAATGATGCCTATTACTGTGTCCTCCGTAACTGAGTCAGTTCAGTGCTCAAACGATGGTATGTTTGAACGACACGCCTGCGTGAACAATATCTTAAATGCGAAATTTAATGAATGTGACTGGCATGCTGCATACCACGGATGTTAGTCTGCAGTCAGTTCCTTAATCATAATAAACCAGCCGGCCGAGAGAAAATTCCTCACTTACAAGTTCTTGCACTTTAGACAGTGCAGTATGTATAAGACGGCAGTTGGTGCCTGTATCCTGCAACAGACACCGGCTATGACTTGTGCTCCTCTTCTCTCTCTAGAGCCCGGACGTCAGCGCTGTGTTCCGGTGTGCGGCGGCGCTGCCGACGCCCACGATGCAGATCTACCTCTACTGCTGGGGCGCCGAGGACGTCGTGCAGCAGGTCAGCGGTGGCGGCAGCTTGTTCTGCTCCACTTCAAGCGTCTGATTTTGGGACTGCACAGATAGTTATTTATAAAAAAGAAAACAATGTTATTGACGTTCTGTAGATTGTAGTGACAATGATAAATGTGTAACACGGCCTGCAGTTAATTTCAGGGTGCAGGTCATATGTAAAAACAGCAACAAATGAATTATCAATATGAGAACACCAGTCACAGTGGTAGGTAGTGCAATCCTGCAAGAGAGCAACCTCCCAGGCCATCACTTGCCCCACACCAATCCTGAGACCAATCAGCCTATACGGCGTCACTGTCTTTGTTAGATGCTCTCATAATTAATTAAAAACTGTTTCTTTTTCCCAAAAATAAAAATTGACCAGGTGCGAGTAGGGGTCGCGTTCTGAGAGTTCCGTACAAACTTCGTTACGTACATAGAACCCGCCCGGCTCGCCGTGCGGTCTAACGCGCTGCTTCCGAGCGGGAAAACGTACCGGTCCCCGGCATGAATCCGCCCGGCGGATTATTGTCGATGTCCGGTGTGCCGGCCAACCTGTGGATGGTTGGTTTTTAAGGCGGTTTTCCATCTGCCTCGGCGAATGCGGACTGGTTCCCCTATTCCCCCACAGCTGCACTGTGTCGGCAATTGCTGCGCAAACACCGTTTCCACATACGCGTACACCATAATTACTCTACCACCCGCGCGGGATTAGCCGAGCGGTCTTAGGCGCTGCAGTCATGGACTGTGCGGCTGATCTCGGCGGAGGTTCGAGTCCTCCCTCGGGCATGGGTGTGTATGTTTGTCCTTAGGATAATTTAGGTTAAGTAGTGTGTAAGCTTAGGGACTGATGACCTTAGCAGTTAGGTCCCATAAGAGTTCACACACATTTGAACATTTTTTACTCTACCACGCAGACATTTGGGGTTACTCTCGTCTGGTATGAGATGTTCTTGGGAGGAGGGGGGTGGGGGGGTCCAATGGGGGCCGCACCGCACGATAACCCTGGGTTCGGTGTGGGTCGGCGGTGGGCTGGGTGGACTGCTGTGGCCTGTTGTGGGGCTGTGAACCACTGAGGACTAAGGCTGGACGAAGCCTCTCCGTCGTTTCTAGGACCCCGGTTTAATACATTACAATACGTATACAGACAGTTCATCCGTCGGGGAATCAAGTATCTTGACGATTTTACCTCTTATTGACATTGATATTGTGCAGCAGCGGGTGGATTAATAGAATAAATGTTTTCTATTTATGCTGTTTGCCGTTCTCAACACTGGCTCTCTAACTACAATATTGGCAACCAGAAAGTGATTAGCAAAATGTGAAGCCTGTAATTAGAATTCCTAGTGCCCACTTCATCTGAGAAATACATTTATAGCTACAGCTTATAGCTCTGAGGAATTAGGAGATTGTCTGGTATTCATAATCAAAAACCATTCTCTCTAAAATGTTCACTATATTCTGAAAGTCACAGACCAAAAAGAAACCACACAATCCAACTACCAGAGCAGTTCAGAGTCTAATGCACTGATGCCACTATAACTGTTCAAATTAAATGTTTAAGTGAATGCTCGCCATAATTTGATGATAATGTTCATCAAACGCCACGCTAATAATGGTAGAATGTCTGTCCTGCGGCGGCACGTGAAAATACGACATACGCAAACTGAAGATAGATCATTAACGTCATCCCAAAATTAACACTTCACTCGAAAACGATTTCATGGTTACGCGTATCCCGAGTAACTTATTACTGCATCCGAGGCTGTTTACATCAACGATACCGACGCGACGCGACTCCCGGCACAGGTGGTGCGCTAATCAGCGTCTGGAGAGAACTGGGGCCTTCCTTTTCTCGCGCAGCGTTCTTACATATCAAGCCGCGGTGCGGACGGCTAAGGGAACGCCTGATCAAATCTGCTCTCCCGACTAGCCGCTGGGCTAGTAATGCACCACTTTAAGTTATCGAATAAATCATTGCTTCCTTTGCTGATGTCCAATGAAGCTTTCAATTTAATTGTGCAATCAGCACACAAGTAAGTAATCATAATAATAGTTTGACATACCTAAGTCAAATATTTTGGGCGGGAGCATTAATTTAATTACGCTACACGCAGTAGATGAGCTCTGAACTTGCTCTTTAGAGATACGCTATAGTTTTATAGTTATTCTGTTGAAACTTCTCACATTTTTATGATTATAGCGGATCTCCCTTCTACTTAAATTTAAACATCCTAGCTTTATTTATTCGCCTACTCAATCTATCTTGCTCCCTTAATTTCTAAGACAAAAACCAGAAAATCATGAATTTCAACTAAAATTTTAATTTGTGAGATCCAGAATACTGTTTCTACTAAATTATTAAGCAAAAGGAATCTAAATATAAATTTTTAAGTTTCTAGCTCTTTTCTGTTGCGCCAATGATTTTTACAGAAAAACATCCAAATTTCGAAAATGGTTAAAGTTAGTGAACTGATATCCAACACATATTCATTTTGCATTACTCCTGACATGCTAGAAACGTTTCAGGTTATTTACTTCATTTTAAAGTATTACGCAATATTTATGACGTCAGAGCTAGTTACAGCGGACTAGGCTGGCACACAATGGAAAGACTGATGTGAATTTTATAAGACGTGAGTATGCTGCTTCCCTATGATATGACAAGATATCATGTCTAAGAATTTTGAGGTTTTCCTGGGTGTTTTAATTTTAAGTTTGAAGTCGAATGGCAAAAGACAAAAGAAATATTGTTTTCATGTGATTTAGTTACAAATTAACACTTCTGATTTTTCCTCTACTTGTACTGTGAGACCTTGCTTCTTGCCAAATTTCAGTTATAGGTCAACAGGAAGTACCTTATAAGTTTTAATGAGTGAATTTGCAAGTATCTAAACATGTGACATAAATAGCCTTATCTTTTGACCGCATTGACTTAGAAGCTTACGTTTCTTACACCACCAAGGGGCCTCAAAACTTAGTGTCTTTTATAAATTTCATCTTTATACGTCTACCCATTCCTAAGGAACAAGAGTCTTAACAGACGGACGAACAGACAGAGAGTCTGACAAGAAATGATAAAATTTTGTTTTTCGTGGGAATAATTACAAATTCACAATATTTGAATTTTTTCCTTTAGTTTTATAGTGAATATTTGCATCTTGCCAAATTTCATGATTGTGCATCAACTGGAAGTTTTTGATTAGTGAGTTTGTGAGTATCAAAATATGTGACGTAAACATCCCTATCTTTTGACTGCATTGACTTGGAAGATTCAATTTTTTACACCTCCAAGGGACAGTGGACCTTGATACATGCCATAAATTTTAACTTGATACATCTACCCGCTCCTGATAGAAAGGATTTTTAAATCGCAGAGACGGTCAGTCAGTCAGACAGACAGACAGACGGTTCTCTTTGAGATACGGAATCCTAAAACCAGTTATAAACTACATGAGCAGTCAGCAGCGATCTTACAGTCATAGGGAAGAGAATGAGGACGATCTCTGGCAGAAACCCAAGGGAACTTCAGCTCGTGCGCCATATAAATTGCTACCATGCAAGATAGTGAGCGATGGGAAGATCCCGCCATGGTTCAATAATAATACTAGGAAGCTACCACGAAAGCAGAGTTGCATGCCAGATTCAAATTAAGCTGAGCTCTCGCTGACGACGTCATAATAAGCATAACAACAGCTACATGAGAAGCATCCAGTTCGATGGCTGAGTTGTCAAAAGAAATCTAAAAACTTCCGTCCATTGTAGAATCAGTCAACTGAACGAAGACATTCGTCCAAATGCTCGTTGATAATGACGGCACCGAAACGGAAGATGAGGAACCGGAAGCCAGATTACCGAATTCTGCCTTCTGAGATTGCTTCACCGAAGAAGACACCAGCAAATATATTTTTACTGTTACCCTGGTGCGAAATGAAGGATGCGGAAATAAGTGAGCGTAGAATTGAAAAAGAGTCCATATCGCCCGGTAGAGGAATGGCCACAGATTCTGATCTGGTGCCGGTAGATTTTACACTGACTACGAGGAGAAACCGGCCTCCCTCTTCTAGGCTCAGTTTATCATAAGCTGTAGGAACAACGAAGCGCGTGACGCAGGTCGTTTGAATGTATAAGAAACGTCGCAAGACGGATGCGCACGATTATAGACCTCACATCAGTGGAGTCAGTTTCTTGTAGAATTATGGAACTCACGTTGTGCTCGCGTATGATGACTTTGCTGGAGGCTGAACAACTCTTATTTGTAGAACTGTAAAGGCAACGACTAAATTTTGTACGGTATGTGTTCGGTTTTGTCGAGACATGGTGTTGTGGTCTTCGGTCCGATGACTGGTTTGATGCAACTATCCATATTACACTATCCTGCGCTAGCCTTGTCATCTGAGAGTAACTACTGCAGCCTACATCCTCCTGAATCTGCTAGCTGTATTCATTTCTTTGTCATCCTTTACTATTTTTACTCCCTACGTTTGTCTCCAGTACTAAATTGGTGATCCCTTGATGTGTCCTACCAACCAATTCCTTCTTCTATTCAGCTTGCGCCACAAATTTCTTGTCTCCCCAATTCCATTCAGTGCTTACTCATTAGTTACGTGATCTACCCATCTAGTATTCAGCAGTCTTCTGTAGGACAGTATCTCAAAAGCTTCTATTCTCTTTCTGTTTAAACTGTTTATCGTCTATGTTTCTTTTACATACATGGCTACACGACATACAAGTACTTTCAGAGAAAACTTCTTGACACTTAAATCTATACTCAATGTTAACAAATTTCACTTCTTCAGAAACGCAAACGTCGAAGTTTTTATTTCGTCTCCCTGGACTTAAATTCCTACTCCAAATCTTTCTTTTGTTCCCTTTACTGCTTGCTCAATATTCAGATTGAATAACATCGTGGATAGGCTACAACCCTGTCTCACTTCCTTCTCAATTACTGCTTCCCTTTCACGTCCATCGACTCTTATAACTGCCATGTGGTTTCTGTACAAGTTGTAATTAGCCTTTCGTTCCCTGTATTTTACCGCAGCTACACTCAGAATTTCAAAGTGAATACTCAGTCAATATTGTCAGAAGCTTTCTCTAAGTCGAAAATTGCTAGAAACGTAGGTTATCTTCTAGGAGAAGTCGTAGAGTCAGTATTGACTCGTATGTTCCTACATTTCTCCGGATTCCAAACTGATCTTCCCCACGATCGGCTTCTACCAGTTTTTCCATTCTTCTGTAAAGAATTCTTGTTAGTATTTTGCAACCATGACTTATTAAACTTATAGTTCGGCAGTTTTCACATCTGTCAGCGCCTGTTTTCTTTGGAATTGGAATTATTATATTCTTCTTGAAATCTGAGGGTATTTCGCCTGTCTCACACATACTGCTCACCAAATGGAAGAGCTTTGTCATCACTGGCTCTCCCAAGGCTATCAGAAGGTGTAACGGAATGTTGTCTACTCCCGGGGACTTGTTTCAACCTAGATCTTTCAGTGCTCTATCAAATTCTTCTCACAGTATCTTATCTCCCATTTCACCTTCATCTATGTCCTCTTCCATTTCTATAGCATTGCCCTCATGTACATCTTCCTTGTATAGGACTTCTATATACTCCTTCCACCTACCAGCTTACCCTTATTTCTTAGGACTGGTTTTCCATCTGATCTCTTGATAGTCATGAAGGTTGTTCTCTTTTCTCGAAGGTCTCTTTAATTTTCCTGTATGAGGTTTCCCCTAGTGATTTATGCTCCTAAATCCTTACATTTGTCTTCTAGCCATTCCGGCTTAGCCATTTTGCATTTCCTGTCAGTCTCATTTTCAGATGTTTGCATTCCCTTTCGCCTGCTTCATTTATTGCATTTTTATATTTTCTCTTTTCATCAGTTGTATTCAAGGTCTTTTGTGTTACTCACTGATTTCTACTGCTTGATCCTCTGCTGCCTTCACTATTCCATACGTCAAAGTTTCCCATTCTTCTTCTACTGTATTCCTTTCCCCTGTTCTTGTCAATCGTTCCCTAATGCTCACTCTGAAACTCCCAATAACCTTTGGGTCTTTCGTTTTATGCAGGTCCCGTCTCCTTAAGTTCCTACTTTTCTGCAATTTCGTCAGTTTTAATCTATAGTTCATAGCCAATAAATTGTGGTCAGAGTCCATATCTGCCCCTGGAAATGTCCTACAATTCAAAGTCTGTCTTACCGTTATGTAATCAATCTGAAGCCTTCTAGTGCCTCCCGGTGTCTTCCACGTATACAACCTTATTTCATGATTCCTAAATCAAGTGTTAGCGATGATTAAATTATGCTCTGTGCAGAATTCTACCACGTGGCTTCCTCTTTCATTCCTTTCCCCCAGTCCGTATTCACCTACTATTTTTCCTTCTTTTTCTTTCCCTGCTATAGAATTCCAGTCCTCCGTGATTATTACATTTTCGTCTGCCTCGACTATATGAATAACTTTTTGAATGAAATGAAATGTCGTGTGGCTAAGGCCTCCCATCGGGTAGACCATTCGCCTGGTGCAGGTCTTTCGATTTGACGCCACTTCGGCGACCTGCGCGTCAATGGGGATGAAATGATGATGATTAGGACAACACAACACCCAGTCCCTGAGCGGAGAAAATCTCCGACCCAGCCGGGAATCGAACCCGGGACCTTAGGATTGACATTCCGTCGCGCTGACCACACAGCTACCGGGGCCGGACAATAACTTTTTTATCTCATCATACATTTCTTCAGTCTCTTCATCATCTGCGGAGCTAGTAAACTTGAACTATTGTGGTGGGTGTGGGTTTCGTGTCTATGAGCTAGTTGTCATATAAAGATATACTACTCTGGTGGGTGTGGGCTTCGTGTATATCTTGGCTACGATAATGCTTTCACTATGCTGTTCATACTAGCTTTATCGTGTTCCTATTTTCTTATTCATTATTAAACCTACTCCTGCGTTACTCCTATTTGGGTTTTTACTTACAACCTTGCATTCACCTGACTAGAAGTCCTATTCCTCCTGCCACCGAACTTCGCTAACTCCTTCTATATCTAACTTTAAATTATCCATTTCCGTTTTTACATTAACTAACTTACCTGCCCAGTTAAGGGATCTGACATTCCACGCTCCGGTCCGTAGAGCGCCAGTTTTCTTTCTTCTGATAACGACATCCTCTTGAGTAGTCCCCTCCCGGAGATCCGAATGGGGAACCATTTTACCTCCGGAATATTTTATTCAAGAGGACGTCATCATCATTAACCATACAGTAAAGCTTCATGCCCTCGGGAAAAATTACGGCTGTAGCTTGTCCTTGCTCTCAGCCCTCACAGTACCAAAACAACAAGGCCGTTTTGGTTGATCTTACAAGGCCAGATCTGTCAATCATCCAGGCTGTTGCCCCTGCAACTATTGAAAAGGGAGCAGACTGTTCTCTGGCCTCTCAACTGATCCCCCTCTGTAGTGGTTGCACCTACGGTACGGCTATCTGTATCGCTGAGGCACGCAGGACTCCCCACCAACGGCAAGGCCCATGGTTCATGGGGTGGGGGGGGGGGGGGGGGATCAGTAAGTTGTGACATACTGGCCGTTATTAATGATGTAACCGTACACAGAAATACTTTTTGCTATCGTAGGAAGTTGTGGGTGTAACCATAATTGTGAATGCGGCATCTGAGTGGGCATTTTTTTTTTCTTTCCTGGGTAGATTTTTCTCTCTTATATACTGATGACCAGTCTCCATGGCTGTACTGGCAGTGATTATAACAGCTGAAGCTACAAGAATTGAACTCTTTGTCATGGCAAAATATTTTTCAATTGAATCGTCAAACCACTGCAGGCGGTTACGGCATTTCTATAGTTCAGCTGCCAGCCTCCGTAGTGGCAAGGCAGAGCGATGCAAGTATGCCGGCAACCGTAACGTGTGAAACGAAGGAACTGGAGGATTACGAATACTCTGACTGAAACTCAGTGGGACACAAATTGCTTGAGGGAAAGAAAACATAGTGCGGGGTAAAATATATTCTTCCGCTTAAAACAAGTAAGTAGAGGAATACGGAGTAAACACTGAGTCAATTCTTGCGGGAAAGAAGACAGACGAGTAGGGCATAGTTTCTCTAACTCCGAATCCGCTGTGGGTAACGAACTGGCGGAATACGAAAACTACCGACTTGGCCCGTCCGTTTCTCTATTCTTTGCATTAAAGGTTGTTGCGAAAAAGGCAAAGGACATTTAACACAGTTGGCGTTGCGCATATTCTGCACGCTCTTAAATGCGGCTTACATATGCGTCGACGATAATCAAGATTGCTACACAGGCACAAATATTCGTAAAAACAGGTACAGTTTTGCTTGTAACGGTTTAATTACGTTATACAAACTCGCGGCTAGATCAAAGATAATCAGAAGTAGCATGAAACTATTACTGTTATTGCCCGTTAAATTAATTGTTGCTAAGAGAGAGGCGATGTAACCATCAACGTAGCGTAAGGATTTGTATTCAAGATAAATAATTTCATTGATATCACACTGGCTTCATTTTAGGATAAGCCATTTCCTGTCAGTTATAAATTTAAATGCAAACTCAAAGATATCGTGAAGCAGACCTAAGCCTTGTTGCCTACTGCAGTTTAAATCTATCCATGCAATTCCGTAAAAATTCTCATGAAATGAGCTTTGCAAATATTAATGCTTGAAAATATTATCAGTATGGATGACATCGGAAGTTCACTGAGGCTTTTTGCAGATGATGCTGTGGTGTATCGAGAGGCTGTAACAATGGAAAATTGTACTGAAATGCAGGAGGATCTGCAGCGAATTGACGCATGGTGCAGGGAAGGGCAATTGAATCTCAATGTAGGCAAGTGTAATGTGCTGCGAATACACAGAAAGATAGATCATTTATCATTTAGCTACAAAATAGCAGGTCAGCAACTGGAAGCAGTTAATACCATAAATTATCTGGGAGTACGCATTAGGAGTGATTTAAAATGGAATTATCATATAATGTTGATCGTCGGTAAAGCAGATGCCAGACTGAGATTCATTGGAAGAATCCTAAGGAAATGCAATCCGAAAACAAAGTAAGTAGGTTACAGTACGCTTGTTCGCCCACTGCTTGAATACTGCTCAGCAGTGTGGGATCCGTACCGGATAGGGTTGATAGAAGATATAGAGAAGATCCAACGGAGAGCAGCGCGCAATCGTTACAGGATCATTTAGTAATCGCGAAAGCGTTACGGAGATGATAGATAAACTCCAGTGGAAGACTCTGCAGGAGAGACGCTCAGTAGCTCGGTACGGGCTTTTGTCAAAGTTTCGAGAACATACCTTCACCGAAGAGTCAAGCAGTATATTGCTCCCTCCTACGTATATCTCGCGAAGAGACCATGAGGATAAAATCAGAGAGATTAGAGCCCACACAGAGGCATACCGACAATCCTTCTTTCCACGAACAATACGAGACTGGAATAGAAGGGAGAACCGATAGAGGTACTCAAGTACCCTCCGCCACACACCGTCAGGTGGCTTGCGGAGTATGGATGTAGATATAGATGTAGATGTAGATGTATTCAAAGTATTTATTATGTTAGCTTGAGGGTCAAGCCCAATATTTAATATTTTAATTAAATTCCTCGTAATGGCCGCCTGTGAGCCATTACGACATAAGAAAGCCAGATGGGCAGTCTTCTACACAACTCATTTTAAATAACTATTTTCAGTTAAATATTTCAACAGGGATGGAGAGGTTTTGAATAAGAACAGGAGAAATTCACTTTTGACCATATATTGTAACGGAACATACATACATCAAACACTTAGTTCATCAGAGCAGCTAAGCAACTTAATTCTCCAACAGCAGAGACAAAAGCAGTATCCGATCTTTGAACCAAGTCTTTTTTAACTTTAATGAGATAAGATTCCATGGCTACAAATAATGTCTTTACATTGTATAGTTACTCTTTGATACTAAACTCCTTTTTTTATTTAACCATTTTAATGCAAGAAATATCAAATTAATCAGTTGAGATTTTATACTTATATGGCGTATTAGCTAAGGTCTTTATCGGCAGAAATACACTCAGTTCCGTACTTTCTTCACACTTCACATTTACACGTCTGATATAGGTTTAATTTAATTTTTATAGGGCTTTCCAGGAGACGTCACAACTGCCTGCGACGAAGTGTTTGAGGCGGTAACGAAACGGTACTTCGAGTCTCGTGGAATATTCGTTATTCGGTAACGAACACATACGACATGCAAAAGCTCTGCCAGTGTATAAATCAAAATGGTTCCCGAAGGCCCATTCGCATGAAATCCAGTTTGTTCTGTACATCCATGAGATCAAGAAGATGTACGTTGGTGGCAGTAGGATCGTTTTGAAGACAGTCGCAGATACTGGTTCCCTAAACTTTCTCAATATCATTTCGTGAAAAGAACGTCGTCTTCCCTCCAAAGATTCCCATTTCAGTTCAAAAAGTATTTCTTGAACTTCTTGTATGCCCAGAAGATATTGAAAATTGTGAAGTAATAGATATTAATCACAGGGATGAAAAAGTTACATTTAAAGTATTATAGATTTGCATCAGTTTCGTGTAGAGTTCACATGGAAAAAGGAGTTGCAACGTATATAAAAGTTGGACACACAGTCAAAAATATTCGGACAAACAGTTTTTGTGTTGATCAGAATCTAGAAGCATGTGCTTGGGGGTTGTTATTGCATAATATTTCTCTGATAATTGTAACGATGTACAGATCCCCTATAGGAAACTTTCATCTATTTATGAGAGATTTAGATGCATTATTGAGCTACTTGTCAGACAAGAAGAAACAGTTAGTAGCATGTGGAGACTTCAATGTAGCTTTCTTAAAAGATATGGACAGGAAAAATGAATTAGAATTATTATTTGGATGTTTCAGTCTAATTTCACCAGTCAGTTTTCCAGCTCGTGTATAGCAAGGTAGTAGGACACTGACGGATAAGATTTTTATATACAGTCTAAGGCTGAAACAATTAATATGCACCCAACTGCTAATGGAATATTTGATCATCATGCACAATTAATGGAAATAAACAATATGTCACTTCACAGCTCTGAGGCAGGTTCATACAAAGCAGTGAGGTTTATTGATGAGAACAGTATACAATGTTTTAAGAATAAGTTAAATGGGGTGTAATGGAATGATGGATGTATAGAAAGAGATGCTAACGTCAGATTCAATTTAGTCCATAGTACATTTGTGTCAATATTTGAAAGCTGCTTTCCAAAAAAATTCTCCAGAAGATCTATTAAAAAACAAGTAAGCTGTGGATATCTAAGGAAACTAAAATCTCATATGAGAGGTAGAGGGAAATTTATATAAAGGCCAGAGTAAGTCAAGACCGGATATTACATGCATACTACAAGAAATAGTGTAGTATTTTAAGAAAAGTCATTAAAATGTCCAGAAGTATGCGAGTCCTGACATAAATAATGCAGATAATAAGGTTAAAACTATATAGGATATTGTCAAATGGGAGACAGGACAGCCAGTGTACAAGACACCATAACAATTAAACTAAATTACAACATTGTGACTGATAATTCACAAGTTGCAAATAATTTCAACAATAACTTTCTAAATGTTGCAGCAAAAATAAGATTAAATTGTTCACTTGAAAAAGTAAGAGCATATCTTAAACTCGTCAGTCCACAAAAGAGGCACTTTTTCCAGCTTAATAAGTAATGTATGCAATGCACCACTGGCACAGAGAATATTTGCAGACGGTTTCACAAGAAACGTGACAAGACAGATTTAAAGAGTTATCGTCCAACTTCCTTACTGAAATCTTTTTCCAAAATATTCGACGAAGTAATGTACTGAAGTGTAGTCTCACACTTAAGTGGAAACAGCTTGGATTCCAGAAGGATTGCTCGACTGAAAATTTTATTTATATATTCGCTGGTCAAATAGCACAAGCATGGCCAGATGTTATTTTTTGTTGTCTTTCCAAGATGTCTGATTATGTAGATCATGTTACTCTCTTAGAAAAACTCATGTTCTGTCTAACTGAAAGCATTACGCAAAGATGGTTAAATCATGCCTAACACACTGAATGCAAAAGGTTGTGCTCAATAATTAAAACCACCTTGAAAGGGTAGAAAAATTTTAGTGAGTGGGGATAAACCACAAAGGGAATGATACAGGGTTCAATTTTGAGTTCACTTCTATACCTTATATGTGTGAACGACCTACCACATAATATTCAGCAAGCAGAAATCGTACTCCTGCAAACATTACTAGTGTTATAATAAATTCCATTATAGAGAAAGCAAGAGAAGAAATGGTAAATGACATTTTTAAAAGAATTATAAAGTTGTTCTTAGAAAATGAATTCCACCTAAATATTGAAAAAGACCCACTACATACATTTCTGTACAACAAACAGAGCCATACCAAGAATTGGTGGAGCACATGAGGAGAAGTTAGTAAACAGCGCAAAATCCTCCACATTTTTGGGTATACATGTGAATAAAAACTAGAACTGGAAGAAACATATGTGGTGTTAAGCCACGGACATCACGTCAGTCACGGAGATAGGCATTTTCACTGCACCATCACAACACATATATACGCTAATGTAATCCGTCATAAATAAACCATAACAATTTGAAATGAACAGTGATATCCGTATCTACAACACCAGAAGGAAAAATGATCTTCATTATCCACTATTAAAGCTGTCAGTGGCTCAGAGATCTTTAGAGCTAGAGATCTTCACTGTAGCCTCACAATATATATATTCATTTATGAAATTTGTTATTAACAATCCGAACGAATTCAAAAGTAATAGCAGTGTACATGGCTACAACACTAGGAGAAAGGATGATCTTCACTACTCAAGGTTAAATCTAACTTTGTCTCAGAAGAGGGTAAATTACGCTGTCACTAAAGTCTTTGGCCACTTACCTAATAGCATCAAAAGTCTGACAGATAGCCATATAGCATTTAAAAGAAAATTAAAAGAATTTCTTAAAGGCAACTCCTTCTACTCATTAGATGAATTTTTGGATATAGTAAATGGGTGATTTCCCCAACCCCCATAAAAAAAATTAAAAATATTAAGTGTCATGCAATATTTGTGTAATGTAATATCTTGTATAGACACCTTTCAGTAACCTGACACGTTCCACATCATTACGAAGTATCGTATTCGTGATCTATGGAACAAGTACTAATCTAATCTAATCTCAGGAATGAGTTCAATAGGCAGCAACAAAAATTTTTGATCATTTGTCTAATAACATAAAATATCTGACAGGTAGAAAAGCAAGTTGTAAGTCTAACTTAAAATCATTTCACCTGGACAACCCTTTCTGCATCACTGACGAATTTCTGCTTGAAAACAAGTAGCCATTTAAAAATAAAATAAAAATAAATGAAAATAAAAGACCTCCTTGTTTTTGCGTGTAGTTGCATGAGTAGCACTAAATGAATTGTATTCATTAATGTTAACACTGGTCATGTATACATATCCTGTAAAATCATTTCGATAAAAGAATTGTTCAAATGATCTATGGAACATGTAACTAATTAACTAAGTTTTCATAACACTCGCTCGTTGATCGAATCTACGGTAACAAATCTAGCACCAAGCCTCTCTCATTTGCTTCGATGTCTTCCTTTAACCCAAACAGTCGAGCAATACTCAGGAATGGTTCACGTAAGTGTTCTATATGTAGTCTTTATAGGTAAGCTTAGAATTCTCTCAAGAAACAAAACTCGAGCATTCGCCTTCCCTGCTACCGATCTTATATTCTCGTTCCTTTTTCATATCACTTTGCAATGTTCGGCCTAGATATTTAATCGACGTAACTATGCTGACTAATACTGTATTCGAACATTAAACGATTGCTTTCCCTACTCATCTTTACTACCTGATATTTTTCTTCATTTAGAGCAAACTGGCATTCATCGCACCGACTAGAAATTCTGTCTAAATCATGCCGTATCCTTCTACAGTCACGCAACGATAGTGCTTTCCCACAGGCGCAGTTCATAGTTCAAGGTTCAGAGGCGGAGCTCCCTCAAAATATCTATAAAAATATATTTCTCAGTAATGTATTACAGAATTGAAATTATTGGACGCATTTCGAATATTACCCACACGAATAATGACAGTCATCGTTTTTGGAACTGTTGATATCGACCGACATTTTTCGAACAGGTAGTAGCTAGTCTTCAGGCAACGCCTTGTAATGTCCTTTAGCTGTACGTAGTAGAGTCTTGGAGGCGTGGATTCTGCAGATTACAGCTCTTATGGGCCTCTCGAAAGCTGAGCTAGCAGAGGCTGAGGGTGTCCTACCAACTTCCACATGATTTTCACGTTACGCTGCTTACATCAAAGTGGTTTCAAATGGTTCAAATGGCTCTGAGCACTATGGGACTCAACTGCTGAGGTCATTAGTCCCCTAGAACTTAGAACTAGTTAAACCTAACCAACCTAAGGACATCACACACATCCATGCCCGAGGCAGGATTCGAACCTGCGACCGTAGCGGTCTCGCGGTTCCAGAGTGCAGCGCCAGAACCGCGCGGACATCAAAGGGGAATGAACAGTGTGTCTGGAACTTCGCTGTCGAATCCTTGTCTCTACATGTCATTGATGCTTCATTAATCGACGTTTATTAATAACGCTTAAGTAGTAGTTTAGACAGTTTTTAGAGTACCGTACCTTAGTCGGTAAAAACGGAACCCTTATAGGACCACTTTGTTATCCGTGTGCTTGTGTGTGTGCCTGTCTCTTAAGAACCACTTTTGTCGGGAACAGGTAGATGTTATCACGTTGAAATTTATGTTACCCACTAAGAACTATGGCAATGGCACCTTGATGGTGTTAAAAAATTTAAGGTTGTAAAGCAATGCAGTCGAGAGATAAAGCCATTTATGTCACGTATTTTGATGCAAACTCACTCGTCAAAATCAGAGGGTACTTCCTGTTGATCTGCGATCATGAAATATGGCCAAAAGGAAGGTTCTACAGTACAAGTAAAGGGGAAAAAATCCGAAAATGGTTGATTTGTGATTATAACACATGAAAAACTTTTTTTTGTCATTTGTTATCCGATTGTTTGTCTGTCCGTCTGTTAAGACCCCTTTGTCTCAGGAACGGGTCCATGTATCAAGTTAACATATATGTCACATATGCGTTGCGTCGAGTGTCGATAGCGGCGCAAGAAATGTCGACCACAGCAGAGATACTGCACAGCAAAGCTGTATCACGAGGCGCCAATGAGATACTAGGAAGAAGCCTTGCCTCCCGTGCTTCCGAGGCGCCACCGCCGCGCCTCTGCCCTGAAATAGCGTCGCCAGATGCCAGGAGGGCAGTTCTGTTCTAGGTCGGATCTGCCCACCTCCAGGAAGTCCCTGTCGGAGTTACGTCGTTGTGCCACCTATTCGCCGTGGCACAGCCCGTGTCAACCGTCTGGGAGCGAAGAGATTTCCATCTCCTGTGAACCGCACCTACGCATCAACGCTATTAGAATTGTGTCAACAAATGTCTACGAACTGTAGACTGCAGGGAAGCCACAGCAGCACGACCATTTCAAACTTCTTTCAATTCACTATTCATAATCGTGGCTCATTTGCTCTATTCTGAACCGCAAGTCCACGTGTGCAGCTTCACAGCTACAGGCGAGCCTGGCGAGCAAAGATAAGTTTTGTTGTAATTAATAAAGTATTACTTATTCTGAGTGTTCAGATTAATTGTAGTAGTACTAACCACCTCAATGTCCAAGAAGTCGAACACAACGACATACTAAAGGCTACGGTCCCGTGGCGGCGTAAAAAAATTTGAAGCTGCTACGTTGAGGTAGTCAAAAGATACGGCCATTTGCATCAGATATTTTGATGACTTCCCAGAATCGATATCGATAACAGGCAAAGATCGTCCAAATTCTCGATCCCCGGGACCGTTGAACTATCTACATATATGATTAAGTTTGTACAGGTCCCCCGGTGCGCGAGTTCTACTCGTACTTATCCGGATTTTTGTTGTTTCTGTCATTGGCAGTTCTATCCGCTGTAGTAATAAGTTTGTAAACGTCTCGCCAGAGAGCCCTAGAATACAGTGATAATAACGTTAAGTTTCACGGTTTAGCGGGAGATTCACGAGTGAATAGAGGAAACACGCGAGCGAAAAATGTCTCGTTGCCGTCATTAGCATATTTCCTTTTGAGAGTGTATTGCGCCTGAGTCAGACTCGCCCGGATAGCAGTCCGTGTTTGGCCACCGTGGCGTGCGGAAGTCCGTTACGGCTGTGTACAGCGTGGCGCATGTTCACAGCGGAGTGTCTTTTGTACTACAGGGTGTGTCACCTGAACTGTGATGCCATGTCTTCCTCGATGAGGGAGACCTTGAAATTTAGTTTTCAATGGACCACAGAGAGGTCTAACCCTCTCGCTTTCGGAGATGGATGATTAATGAGGTCAAGATGCTTGATGTAGGTCTTTAGATTGACAATACGGTGGATAGTGTGTACGAAAAATGCATAAATAGCGAGTCTGTGAATGAATAGTCAGGGACACCAACGGAGGGTAAAATGTAAGCATAATGATGGATCTGACAGTTTTGAACACGACTGTCTTTCAGCAACCGTATGCAAGTTTCAGTGGAGGAGTAACACAGCCAACTGGTTGCAAGTAGCTGTCTAATACATTGCCCTACGTTTCAGTAGAATGAAAATTTAAAAGCCGTAAAGTTACACTGCGGGAAGGCTGTACAAGGTGTACGTACCAAAGACTGGGACCTTTTTAATTTTTCACTTGAAGATGTCTACTCTAAACTCTGACTACTGCTTTCTCACAATGTAACTTTACTGCTTTTAAACTGCCATTCTGATGAAAGCATCCTTAGAGTTTCGAAACCTAGGTCAATATATTAAACAGTTATTTGCAAACAGCTGATTGTGTTATTTCTCCGTTGAACGATGGGTCTGTTAGCACAGTATCAATAACGCTCGCAAGCCTTGGCTTATGATGTGCGAGAGAGTATAATTTATCATTCAAAGTGACCCTCAAAAAGACCAGAGAAATACTTACTTTATGTGGGACTTTTTACGGTAACAGAGAAGAAGTAAGGTCAGAAAATAATGGCAGTAGAATAAATAACTGAAGTGTAATTGTAGAAGCACATATCCTCTTATGTGACTGTATGCGGTCATAGGGCGTATATTGTGCATGAAAACCACCATCAAATATGCTCTGTAAGCAATTCCATTGAAAATCTTAAGGGGAAATTGTAACTGTAGACGCCCTGTACAGTTGCACATTGAAAAACGTCCACTTGAAGTAATGGCATATGCAACTCTTATGTCAGAGTGGAGTGAGCCCATTATGGGTACATTAGGGTCTGCCAATGGGAGAACTGTAAATGAGGAAGTTACAGGATCCATCAACGATCAGGAAGAGAACCGAACGGAGAGCAACAAATGTGATAACATAGTTAACTCAATTAAGAAGGCTGGTAGTAGCATCACGTGACAAGGAACGCCAGAATGCACCTATGGATGTGGAAGAGAATGCAGAAGATGGCAGTGAGCGTCAGTAAAACTACGGTCGCGACAAGGGAACGGAATAGAGAGCGCAATAACGAACGATCAAAGTAAATCAACAGACGAAACTGCTGTCACCGTCCCTGCCAATTTACGGCAACAAGAACATCAGAATGCGCCCCTGCAAGTGGAAAAGGATGTGCAGATGGCAGCAAACGTTGGTGACTGAAAAACATTGAAACTATGTATTCCGATTACGCAGAAAACTAATGCGATGATGAATCTATGACCGAAGTAGCCACCATGATGGAAAAATACGTGGAAAATGGACGCCCTATCAGACAGTATTCACCATATTTCTGGCGAAAGCACAAACCAGCAACAGTACCTTGTTCAAAACAGATACGGCAAGCAGCGAAGAAGTAGATCAGAGAAACACAAACTCCAATCTATAATCTCAAGAAACATAAAAGGGAAAAGAAGGGTAATGATATTCCGCCAATCTCTGTGTTACATGCCAAGGGATTTCATGAGCTGCGAGAAAAAACCGGCGAGCAAAATATTGCATCCTCGGCAGACGAACCACGGGATAAAGTCTAACTTCGACTGTGCAGTAAAAAGCAATGATACTCTGTGTCTTAGGTTTTCAAATTGACAATACTGTAAATAGAGTGTATGCAAAAATTATAAAAACAACGATGTTTGTGAACGAATAGTCAGGACAACCAATTGTAGTGTACAATTTAAGCCTAATGATGGGGCTGTTAGCACAGTTTCAGGTCTTAATATGGACGATATTGAAATAGTTTGTGTTATTCACCGAGAGTAATGGAACTCAAGTGAATGTGTGAAACACGGGCACACTTTTCTTACTCAATGTGAGTGTTCCAGCGGTGAATGGAAGTGTGGGTCATGGCATGTTCCACAAATGTCCTACCGAATTTAAGGGACCCTTGGCCTGCTGTTTTCGACTGTTTAAAAAGTAGCCGTGGGTGTTAAATCGCCTCTTCCAGGACAGGTAGATGCGCCGAGCCTGGATCGAAACGGTGCTGCGGATTAACGATAAGTTTCGGTGTGCCCGCCAGCCTTGGTGTGGTTTTTTGGAAGTTTCCCATGTCCCACCAGGCGAATACTGGGCTGGTACCCAACTACCACCTCATTTACACGATTCGCAAATTCACTTTCACATGAATAACACTGCACTGAGACAGTTGGCGTACACATACCTCGTGCCGGAGCACCCATGTGCATGATACGTACGTACTGCGTATCACAGTTAGTAGCGAGAACTGACGCAAGTGAAAGTGTATGAGGGAAAAGGGGGATGGGAGGAAGGCACCAAATGATACGTAGCTTGCGTGGAAAAGTGTCCTCGAACTGGCTCTGGCCTTAGTTGTAATGAGTTTCATTTCGTTCGAATAACTGTAGCATATCACGAATCTGAAAACAGCACGACATGAATTCAATGTGCCGTTTATGAGACGAAACTTTGGTACATGATCTTGAAAAAGAACTATTGAACCGTCCAAATTTTAATGAAGTTGTCATAGACTTCGGTGCAGCGCAGAATGGTAGACGTACTAATTTCGTCAACAAAATTAGTTAGGGTAAGCAAAACGTACGTCAATAGGTGATAAGAAGCAATTCATTTGCTATAACTACCCTTTTAGCCTACCAAATGAAGAGCTTAAAAATGGATGGTAGCATTTTTTAAACCGACGTCACGTTTTCCGATACTTCAGCACAACGAACCATACACAAAAATGAGGCGTTTCTGAGAGATCTTTAATGCCTTGCAACCACCCCATCATCCACGTACTGCTTCCTGCGGAGTTCAAACTTCAATGGCCTAACAGATGAACGTCGGAAGGTGCGTGATCCGGGCTATTGGGTGGATGAGGAAGAACAGTCCAGTGAAGTTTTGTGAGCTCCTCTCGGGTGCGCAGACTTGTGTGAGGCCTTGTACTGTTATGAAGAAGGAGAAGTTCGTTTGCATCACTCGGAATGAGACGTCTGCGCGTTCCACCATTGCATGAGTCGCAGCTGTGTGCGGCTGGCCGGCACGCGGGATACCGAACAAGCTGGCGTGGCGATGTTGCGACGATGGCCCGACGACTCCCCGTGCTGCTGTTCACTGCCGCGTCCCTCTAGACATTCTGCAAGCGCCTATGAATACCGCCAAAAGAAACTGAATGATAGCTCTGTACTTGGAACACATCTCCATTACAGACGTCATTTTGAAGGATGCGTATAGCGTAATCACATATTGGAAATACATGAAACTATAGGGGCTGAAGTGAGAACATTCCACGATGTCCCACAACAAATACCGCATTTCTTCAACCGAAATTGACCCAGAAAACAAAAAAAAAAATGCGCGTTACTTATTAAATGCCCCTCATAGTTTGCACAACTGATGGGGAAATATAAATTATTTGAGATGGTCTAGCATATGGTGCAATTTCATTATCGTATATGTCGTAGTTTTTTTTTCGCGGGCCTTTGAAATGTGGGAGGTTTCAAAGGGATACCCTGTATTACACTGGACTCGCATTCTGGAGGACGACGGTTCAATCCCGCGTCCGGCCTTCCTGATTTAGGTTCTCCGTGATTTCCCTAAATCGCTCCAGGCAAATGCCAGGACGGTTCCTTTACTTCCCTAATCCGATGAGACCTCGCTGTTTGGTTTCCTCCCCCAAAGAACTCAACTCCCTGTATTATTTTTGATAACAATAGACTTCTTTTGACAATGAAAGCTCTAAAATGCTTTATTATTCCAGTCTCTGATCACAAATGAATTCTTTAGACGATGACCGGTTTCAGTCTGTAATGACCATCTTCAGATCTAAAATATATAAATATATACATCTAGTGAGCAGTGTGTCTTTTAACATAAAACAGCAATATGTATCACAATATACTGTCATACATTAGGGAAATGTACAGATAAAATATGGTATAAAGTACCTTTTTTACACCATGTCCTAAAGTGACATGGCCATAATGGTATAGTCAAAACATATAAATATAATCAGCATAGCATCGCCACATAAATTTAAAATATGGTGTAGAATAGGCCACATCGTCCACATAGTGATTATTGCCAACTAGGTACTGAGGTACAGTAGTATCTAGAAATCTGTTTGCCTACACCTTCCCTAGATGTCGCTACTGTGGATTTGCTTATATGTAGTCATCATTTACGCAAAAACATAATCTGATAAAAGCACATTTGATAAAATGCATGTAGCAGACTTATTAACATTGACGACTATCACAGAATCCAATTGTGATACATTAAAAGATGAATACAGTTACCTATGTAAAATTATTAAAAAAAATGTATGAAGAGTATAGGTCCGACCCTTTTTATGGTGAATTTACGGTCAACAATCAATATAGCGTAATACATTGCCTGTGGCAACCTATAAATTACTTACGAAAGATAAAATGTCTATATGACAGCTGAAAAAGAGACAGATCAATGAACAGCGCCCTCTGTTGGGTCGGCCGCTAGGATCTTATGCAGGCGCGACCCGATCGTAAGAACTTAACCAATAGAGGGCTTTACATACATCGTGACATGTCTCCCACAGAAAACTTTTAAACAACATATAAGCATTTAATAAATAAAATTATTTAGTTTGGCTATACATTCCATGAGTAGGTAGGAGATAATCAGTTACAAGATTAGACCGACTACTGTGCGGAAGTAAGGGAAATGTCTTCTGTTCTCAACATAACTCATCAAGTAAGGCGATTATGTCGCAGTTGGTGAAAATGAAAGCTCTCTTTGATTGTACTAGACTGCTTCTTATGTCCTGTTTGCTTCGTCCGACAGTCGTTTTTCCTCCAAGAAAGCAGATATTTTTTAGTTCCTCAGTGAAAAGAAAAGGTGGCATTGGGCGACTTGTGTCTGCGCAGGGCGAGGCGGTGTCGCTGGCGGCGTACAGCTGCGGCTGGCACGAGGCGGGTGGCCGGTTCCGGCGTGCGCTGCGCATCCTCATGAGCCGCGCCCAGAAGCCAATCCTGCTCACCGCGGGCAGGGTCTACGTCATCAACAAGGCCACCTTCATCTCGGTCAGTGGCACAGTATGTAGTATGCAAGTAGCGAAACGCTCCCTAGTTCACTGGACAAAATGTTAGTCACCCCCTTAAAGGAGGACACTGGTAGCTTTATAGCGTTGTAGGTGGCGTAGAACTAGTACTAGGCAGTCATGTGACCCTCCAGTGCTGATGTAATTCATCGCAGTGAAATGGGGTAATAAGCACCTGTTTATGGAATCAGCACAATAATACGGCTCGCCGTTGAGAGGTGACGGAATAGCGGAAAGGACCTATCGTCTCTGGACGTGGATGTCAAATGAAAACGAACACCCTCCACAACGGGTACATGGAATAATTCCACTCAAAAATAATCACCACACGCTTTAAGACATTTATCTAACTTGGAGACTAGACAATCAATTCTTGTTTTCTAGAACGTGGTCAGCCACTGGTGGATCCACAACCACACGCACTCTTGGACTTCCTCGTCCGACTGAAACTGGCATCCAGGCATGTCTTTTTTCTGATTGCCAAAGATATGACAATAAAATAAGGTGTTCAATGATCTGGGTTATACGGAGGATATTGCAGTGTTTACCAACCGAATGGCCGAAGCGTATGGCCTTCGTCCAACTGCCAATGTCGGGGCGGCCATTATTGCACAGCAGGATGATTCCGTGTGAAGCATTCCGACAGTCCAAGGGCAAATGGCAAAGCCCACAGTGTAAACATCCACTTCTCCCCTCCCCCCCCCCCCATCCAAAGAAATCCGAAGCTGTTCACACAAGTTCAGGTAAGATCATGATGACCTCCTTCTTCGACTACAGGGGCCCTCTGCTGGTCGACTTCCTCGAGCGTGAACCACATCAACGCGCAGCACTATGAAGACCATTTGCAGAAGCTGTGAAGCGCCATAAAGTCAAAACGCCCAAGAATGCTATTAGATGGAATCATCCTGATGCATGATAACGCCCACTTCCACATTGCTAACTGCAATGGCCTTTTCGTTGGTATCCGAAACTAAATACTCATTGTATGTGGTTTCCTTTCCAATATTCGCTCGGAAACAGGAATTGATCGTCTCGTCTCCCGGTGGGATAAGAGTCTTAACGCGATTACTTTTGAATAGTACCATTCCATGGCTTCTTGGTTCCGGGTGTTCAGTTTTCATTTAACTGGACCTCATTTATTGGTGTATCAACAAGGACACTCTGGTGTGTCTACAAGGAATGGATTACCACTCGTAGTCATGTAACGTGGAGCCAAGAACAAACTGACACAGACCGAAAACGAGTGTCCAACTTTGTCAGTGACAATAGGTTTCAAACCCAACAAGAATTATTACTGTCAGTGAATACAAGTCCTTCTGAGTCAGTTTCCGAGCGAATCTAGCAAAGGAAACCACATACAATGAGTATTTGGTTCGGATACCTACGAGAAGACCATTGCTCACATCAGCACATGGAGGTGCCCATCTCCTGTAGGCTAGGCAACGCATTGCCTCAATGGAGACAAGTAGTGTGTCCAGGAACTTGTGGTATTGCCTCTTTCCAAATGATGTAAGGCGTCCTCAAGTACACCGGTGACTCAGTGAGGTATACAGGGTGTTACAAAAGGTACGGCCAAACTTTCAGGAAACATTCCTCACACACAAAGAAAGAAAATATGTTATGTGGACATGTGTCCGGAAACGCTTACTTTCCATGTTAGAGCTCATTTTATTACTTCTCTTCAAATCACATTAATCATGGAATGGAAACACACAGCAACAGAACGCACCAGCGTGACTTCAAACACTTTGTTACAGGAAATGTTCAAAACGTCCTCCGTTAGCGAGGATACATGCATCCACCCTCCGTCGCATGGAATCCCTGATGCGCTGATGCAGCCCTGGAGAATGGCGTATTGTATCACAGCCGTCCACAATACGAGCACGAAGAGTCTCTACATTTGGTACCGGGGTTGCGTAGACAAGAGCTTTCAAATGCCCCCATAAATGAAAGTCAAGAGGGTTGAGGTCAGGAGAGCGTGGAGGCCATGGAATTAGTCCGCCTCTACCAATCCATCGGTCACCAAATCTGTTGTTGAGAAGCGTACGAACACTTCGACTGAAATGTGCAGGAGCTCCGTCGTGCATGAACCACATGTTGTGTCGTACTTGTAAAGGCACATTTTCTAGCAGAAGTCAACATTACCTTCCTTCAATTGGGCCAACTGGCGGCGAATCGAGGAAGTACAGTACATACTGATGAAACTAAAATGAGCTCTTACATGGAAATTAAGCGTTTCCGGACACATGTCCACATAACATCTTTTCTTTATTTGTGTGTGAGGAATGTTTCCTGAAAGTTTGGCCGTACCTTTATGTAACACCCTGTATAAACCGCAGTGTTTGCAGGGTGTCATTCATGTCGGTGGTAGGTGCGTGAGCTGTGTGATTTTTGGGGTGTACCATGACTTCGGACCATTCACTCATACTAGCGTGAACATCAAGCAGGACGTTTATTTCAACATCTCGGTGACGAAGCGTTGACCCTTCTTCTATATTTTGACGATAAATATCCTGTGGACACTCCCATCTTCCAAGAAGACAACAGCCATGTAAACACGGATGCAAGCATACGTTCCCTGTCTGATGAACACTCAGACAGTCTACCGCCACTCGACTTGCCCAATAGGTCACATATTGTCTGCTTGGAACAGCACTAAAATGTAGCCGTGATTATGCCTACAAGGTGGTATCTATACAGGGTCCAATTATCGATGAGTGGTTTCAGCGAGATATACCTTATCTGAAGAAATATGTCGACTTTCTTCCTCGCCGAACTGTGGCGATTATCACAACTAGAGGCGGTGTTACGTGGCTTCTGGTGGAGAGTAATGTTTTTGTCTGGTATATTTATAATTAATTATTTTTTGAGCGCAGTGCTCCACACTCCGTACTGAGAGTGGCACTTAGTAACGAAAATATGGTGTCCCTAATAAATAACAGCTACACTGCCTGACAAAAAAAGTGAAGCACGCAGAATACATGGTCACATGTCAGTGCACACATAACACCAGTGGCTGGTATGAACATGAACAGAATTGCAATTATCTGTGAAAGGTACAACAGTCACCACAGATCATTACTATTGTTTGTGTTTGGCTTTGTAACAAGGCCTGGAAGGGTAATAAGGGGTATCAACAAAATCAGATGTTGATGATCGCTATGAAGGAAACGGAGATGCCACATGCTCGTGTGAAACAGTCTTACAAGTAACTCATCCAGTTTGAAATGGGCCTCATTGAGGCTCTCAGTTTGGCCAGCTGGTCGAATCGTGCAATATTCAGATTTATGAGGTATTCGGATGTAACAGTGTCCTTCTATTGGACAGCATGGGAACATGAGTCAGGCATATTCGTCGTCAAGGCTCTGGTCAATCAGGTCTGACCACCAGTAGGGAGGATCGCTATATTGTGCACCAAGCACATCGTAGCTCCTTCACATCTGCGCTACCACCCGAAAACACGTAATGGACTCGCTGAAACATTCTGTGTCACACCCCACGGTTGGTGAGAGAGTAACAGCAACCAGACTAGGGGAATAACCGTCCCATTGTTGTGCTACGGTTAACATAACAACGCAAACGACATTGTTTCAAGTGGTACCATGCCCAGGAAGTTTGGAATGCTGATGAACGGCATCACATTGCGTTCAGCAATGAATTTGGGTTATGCACCACCCCGATGACCATTGTCAGCGAGTAAGGTAGTGACGTGTGAAGGTCGTATTCTTCCAGTGTTCTGAAGAGGCATAGTGGTGTTACTCTAGGTGTCATGGTAGGGAATTAATCGGGTATGACTTCAGGTCATGGCTGGTAGTGATTGAGAGAACTCCGAGGCTACAACGGCACGTCACAGACATACTGTGTCGACATTGTTATTTCTTATGCGACATTACTGTGATGCCATTTTTCAACAGGAGAATACTCGTCCACACATGGCACGGGTCTCTAGGTATTGTCTGAGAAATATTCAGATTCTTCAGTGGCGAGCAGTATTCCAAGATCTGTCTCCGATAGTATATGTGTGGGACCAGTCTGGATGTCAACTTCATACCTGTGCCAGCATCCAGGGTATAAAGTACCAGTTACAAAAATTGTGGGACACTTTGCCTCAAGAGAGGATGCAATGGCTTTGTGACATACTTTCCAACCGAATCGTGTATGCATCCTGGACAGACTGGGTGCAGCATCATACTGATAAGTCGGCTCATATTGCCAAGTTCTTTGTAAATTTTAGTCCATTTCGTACCACTTAAAATAACATGACATATTTTCCCAAATTGTCAAGTTTCATTTCGTTTCCACTTCCCCTCCTGCGTCAGTTACTGTTTTTTGCTAGGCAGCGTATTTGATTATAAGATATTGACCACACCATGTATGTTTTCACTACAGTAGTTATTTATTTTATTTATTTATTCCAGTGTGTTATGTATGATGGCAGAGTGACTAACTCCACATCAGGACATCACTTTTCCATTCTCTTAACCGACCTCGTATTTCGGCTAGTTGTGCACGTATTTGTTATGGTTGTGCAGAACTCTTATTAAGATGATACCATATGTTACTTTAACCCCCCTATCATTTCTGGAATATAATATGCTATAAGCGTAACTATCGTTATTGTGACGTAGTTTCATAATGCGCAAAGGGGTGAAATTAGCTAATTGATATTAATGAAATAAAGTGCTTAGTTTAAAATAAAAGAACAGCCTACGGAATTAAATGACTTATTTTAAAAACAAATTTCATTGCATTGTGTGTTAAATGACCTATGGATAGAGAGAACTCATTTTTCATTTCATGTTGTGTAATGCAATATTTAAAGAAATGGAGCCCACCCACACCCACACTTGCGTGGTGTCCACGAAGTTGTACTGCAACATCTTCGAAAAGCTTAGTGTTTCCATTGAGGAGTTACAGGATGCGGGACTGTCATGTTCTCCGTACATCTGGTGCGACCCTCCACTAATACGATTCAGCCTAGGAGATAGTAGACAGAAAGTGGTTAGCGAATTGCAGGTGTAGGGCAGTGGAAAAAAGTACCACATCAAGTGCCGTGGAAAAAAGTCCTCTCCAGCAGTCTGGACGGGTAGTAGGGCTATGGACGATTTATGCTGCCAGCGACAGTTCACGCACAAATGTAGGGATATGTTAGTGGAGGGCAGTTTACCGCTGTTGCTAAACACCGACGACGTCTCCTGAACCCGTTTCTGGGTCATCCTGTCTGTAACATTTCAAAGTCATCATAAGAGAACTCAATTTGACTGTAAAATCAGCTGGTCGGTACAGAAAGACCTGTGGAGTGCATTGGAAAAAAAACTTTTTAATTAAGTTGAATAGTCGCATATTGGTGAGTTCCATAATTCTCTCACAATGATTTTTGTCACTTTTAATCATATATCTGAGTCCTTCTGTGAAATCTTTGACATGCTACTGCCGTTACTTTTCACATAATTGGTTTTTCAGTCTCAGTGTTACTTTTGAATCATCCAGTAGAAACACACTGCCACAGGGACCGACAAAGGCAGCAGAGCTGGTGACACCTCTTAGGGAAGGATCCAGATTTACAAAATAAATTTATCTACTGTTCATATAAATGCTGTAATAACAATGTACTGACAAACAGTCTGTACTGGTGACGTGTCTTATCTCTTATGATATGTCAATGTGCATTGCGAGTTACTAGGAGCGTTCAGTAAATAACGCAACACTTTTTTGCTGAAAGCAGGTTGGTCTTATTCAAGTCTCCAATACACAACGTTATTCCCTACCCTTTTGACTACAAAACCCTGTTTTTAACCTAATCTCCGTTCAATACGACGGCCTTACGCCACTTTACTGGAAGGGCATATGCGCCCACATAGTCTCACTCTAATAGTCGATGTCGGAGCCAACTTCTTGCTGCGCCACTAACCTCCCCATCATCTACGAACTGCTTCCTGCGAATGAGTTCTCCATTGAGACAAAAGGAATGGAAGCTGGAAGGTGCGAGATCCGGGCTTTAGGATGGATGAGGAAGAACAGTCCAATGAAGTTCTGTGATCTCCTCCCGGGAGCACAACTTGTGTGAGGCCTCGCGCTGTCATGGAGAAGGAGAAGTTCGTTTGCATTTTTGTGGTAAGAAACATTTGCGGGGCTCACAGCTGCGTGCGGCCGACTGGCGCGAGATCGGACAGGTTTGCGCGACGTTGCTGGGATGATGTTTTGTTTTAGGGCGCAAAAACGTTGTTGCGATGACGACCGACGCCTCGTCCAACGACTCACCCTGCTTTTCTTTACTGCCAGGTCTCCACTGGCATTCTACAAGCGCCTACAAATATCTACGACTCTCTGGTTTTCAGCCAAAAAGAAAAAAAAAGAAGAAAATCAATGACAGCTCTCTGCTTGGAATGCACCTCCGGTACAGACGCCATTTTAATGGCAGCCACCTATCGGAAATTCAAGAAACTATAGGGGCTAGAGCAGGAATATTCCACGATGTCCCAAAACAAATTTCGTATTTTGTCAACCGAAACTGGCCGAGAAAAACAAGATGTTACGTTACTTATTGAACGCCACTTGTATTTTTGTGACATGGCTCAGTTACTGTCCTGTACAGTACTTCGTGTGAGCAATTTTTCTTTCAGAGGCACCGTGAATATGTGCCAGAAGTAAGGGTAAATTCATAGGCATGTTTGCTCCTATAGATAAGTAAGATTTAAGGCCCTGGTTTTATGGCTTCGTAAATCCAGCAAGAGCAGTAGATACCAACAGTCCAATCTCTACAAAGGCCACTGTTTTTAATATGTTTTCTTTACTTCTTTACTGCGTACATCGACTTTTTAACTGAATGTACTGACGGGTCTAGTCAGAATGATACTCACTGCGTCTGTGCTATTTTTCCCGATATTCACCATCTGTCTTCCAGAGAGTTTTACAGTTTATGATGCAGACTGAATGAAATTCAGAGGCCACTGCAACAAATGAGAAGACTTCACAGCTGAAGTATCCTGACACAGGGAAAGTTCCACACCTGTGGAAGATTGTATAGTATAGTATATTGTTGGTCATGCCATGCTCAAACATGCTATCGTCTGTCTGGAAGAATGAAATGCCCATGACTGAAAATACAAAACGACAAGCTGCTGAGACGAACCTCTTGCCAGCCACTCTGATGGCAGCGACTTCTTCTGACGAGACAAAAAAGAGGCCATTGAGTTATTACACATATTGTCCTTACAAAGGGACGACCAACTAAAATGGGAAATTTGTGGTATTTTAGTTCTGCCACAGCATATTTTATCTGGATTCGTTTTGCGTGATAACGAGAGGACGAATCTCAGGTTACTGTAGGACCTAGCTTGTACCTTTTTTTGACACTGTGAGAAGTTTATGCTGTATTTTAAAATTCTGTGTTGTGTTAGATTCCTCCATAAGACGACAGAGTGGACATTTTTATTCTGCTCTCTTGAGGCTATCGCATATTCCTGTCAGTAGTGAGCTCGCGTCATATATCTGGCGAATTAACTCAACTTTTTTCTTGTTCTTTGTGACAGAGTTTACATTTTATATGGATCACTTTGAGGGCGTGTATGTGTGGGGGGAGGGTGTGTGTGTAATGCTTGGGAGGGATCGTATGGTGTGAGTGAAGCGACGATAGTTTTAATAGCGGCTCGTCTATTTTCCTCTATGCCGCGTTTTTAATCTCACGTATCCCAGGCAACGATTAGATCAACATAGGTGCCCCTAACTGTGCTGCTGAATGTACTTAATGGACATAATCATCATTTTTATATATAAAACTCCAATGCCTCACAATCACGAAATATGCCTTAAGAATAACAATTTTCTTTAAGCTTCTCATGACAGCATTAAGTTATGAGAAAAATTTTTACTGATCTTATCTCTCTTGCAGCTGATGAACGCCGCGTATTCGTACTACGCACTGCTTAGGCAGTTGAACAGCCGCTGAAGACGGGGAACACGTCGTGATCATTTCCGTAGCACAAGAAATTCACGTAGGTGTTACCAACTATTGGATGCGCGTTACACGAAATATATTTCTGTGGTAGACAGAATGAACTAGTGTCAGATTTATTGAGATTTTTGCCGATGCTTGTCAGAAGATGACCATTAACACAAGGACGAAGAAAAAAATAGACATTATACAGGGTGAGTTTTTCCACCGTGTAAAAACTCTAGGGATTGATCGATGAGAGGATACGGAACAAAAAAGGTCTAATGAATGTCCGGAAGTGCATTGTTTCCGAGCTAGAGACCATTCATTCAGTCATACATTGTTACAGACACTGTGGTCCAATACGCGCTGTACCATGCAGACACAGTTACAGTATGTGTTGAATGTGGTTTCCATGTGCCTCAACGCATGTGTGTACGCGCTGTAGCGTGTTCTGTCTCACACATTCACATCGGCCAGGCCGAATGCGAACAGTGTCAAAGGCGGCATGAATACGCTGCTCCAGTGTCTCCAGTCTGGAATGGGCTCTGCATACACGATACTTTTGAAATGGCTCCACAAGCGGAAATCGCAGGGGTTGAGATCCGATTAACGAGCAGGCCATGGCGGATCCCCTCGTCCGATCCATCGACCAGGGAAGACATGATTGAGATGTGCCCGGACGTTAACGGCGAAGTACACCAGTTAGACGACGTGGAAGGAAGACTGGTGCCAAAATACTGTCGCTAAGTATCGCAGTCCACACATTCTGGCTGCACTGATGCTGATGATTCTGCATACTATCTCACATATGACTGTTATGAAAGCTGAAGATACAACTCCGCTTGAAGGTGGCCTCATCTATGAATACGATGGATGACACAAATCCCGGAATCGAGGTTTCCTGGTGAAGAAACTATTTACAAAAATGCTCCCTATGTGGAAAGTCTCGCTAGTAAGCCCTGCACACGCTGTTGAGTTATAAGGGTAGTAATAATTACGAAGAATGTTCCACACGGTCGTCTGGTTTACTCTGTGCTGGCGGACCAACTGCATGGTACTGACACGGCGGTCATCTTCCACAATATTAATCACATTTTCCTCCAAGTCTGGTGTCAGAACATTTCGGGAACGTCCGTAATGATTTACTGCTTTCTGAAACGATGCTGAACACTGTTGCAAACATTGAATGCTGCGATTGTTGTCGGCGGGGATAGGTCTCCTGATACAACCTTGCTGCCCACGGCCCGTTGCCATTTGCCTTTCCGGAAGTAAACACCATGTCGGCAAACTCGATTCTAATACGGAACCATTGTGCACAACGCTGTATCGCATCCACTACAAGGAGAGTCAGCAAGAAAAACGAATGGAACACAACTTCAGCAATTAGGCGATAGGACATGACGTATAAGGAGCAGTACCACCCTCTAGGAGAAACTATGCTTACGGTAACTGTGGCTGCATGGTACAACGCGTATTAGACCGCTATCTCTGTAATGAAGTATGACTGAATAAATGGCCTCTAGCATGGAAACTATTTTTTTTATTTCCGGGCATAAGTTCATTAGACCTTTCTTGTTCCGTATCCTCTCATCAACCAGTCCCTAGAGTTTGTACGCAGTGGAAAAAAATCACCCTGTATAACAACACAAAATACTTCATTTCCAGTTAAAGTTGATTTAAAATTATACTTACCTGTGTTTTGTAAACTGTTCATAAATTAAGCTACTAATGTTAAATTATTGTTAATGTAAGTGTTGATATATTACCTATGTTAACATAAGCCAGAATACTATGTATCATGTGGTGAGATGTTTTGAGAAGCAAGTAACTGAAGGGTATTGAGATATTATACTAAAATTACTAGATAATGAAATGTACAATTAAATATACTCGTAGTTTAAAAGAGTGAAGAGGGAAATGAAATTGAATTTTTACATTTAAAACTACGCTGACACTGTACGCTAATAGATAAATAAACAATCTTAAAAATTAATAGGTGTGTTGTGTTTAAAGAACATTACTTTCTGACCATATAAATGTCACCAAATCATAGCAGAACAGAAAGATTTTAACACACAGTTTATATTTCTGTCAGCTAAAAGTTCAAAATCTTCATTTTTCAAAATGGTTCAAATGGCTCTGAGCATTATGGGATTTAACATCTGAGGTCATCAGTCCCCTAGAACTTAGGACTGCTTAAACCTAACTAACCTAGGGACATCTCACACATCCATGCCCGAGGCGGGACTCGAACCTGCGACCGTAGCGGTCGCGCGGTTCCAGACTGAAGCGCCTAGAACCGCTCGGCCACACCGGTCGGCCTTCATTTTTCGTGCCGTGTTCTAAATAAAGTAGCTACAAAAGAAATTATCCAGAAAACAAACAGATACTTATTGTTTCCAAAACTCTGCAGTATTTGAAGAACGTCAAACATTCCTTTATCCCCGCAAAATCCAAATTGTATTTCTTAAGTTCTTCCTACTGTCTACCCCTGCAACTGTACAAATACTTCGATGTTCAAAACTCTTAACACTTAAAAAAATCCAGAAATATTTTGAAATTATAATCTGAGAGTAAATAAGTTGACTAATTGTTGCTTGTGTTTGGGAGAAAATGACACCAAGGCCCAAAACCACACAAAACAAGGGTTGGCACTTGAGTAACAGACTGGGGACTAAAACCCATAAAGTAATGATATACTCCTACAATACTGTGAAAGTATCATTTCTGGCACTCAAATCAACGACATGAGGGTAATGTGATACGAAAATTGAAGTACGGCACGCCTTTGGTACTAAGAAATTTGAAATTAAGGGAGACACTGCCGTAATAACGAGAAATTGCTATAAATGTGCAAATTATTAAAACCTTTCTCAAAAACTGCCAAATTATCGAAAAATTATGTGAAAAATAACAAAAATAATGAAAACTTTGAAAATTACCTTGAACAGTGCTCGATCGCATGCTGTATGTGTAAAGCGCAAAAATGCCAAAATTGCGAAAATCTGTGACAATACTAAAAAAATTGGAAAACTATCGTCCATGGAATTCGAAAGACGAGCGAGGGAGAAGTATTGTGATATGCAATTGTAACATAACACACTTGTATAAGACTCAGAAAGTGCAAAATTAGAAAAATTATATGCATCGGATGTTGTCTCAGTTGACCTTGCTGGTTATAATCTGCGGTGGAAGCAATTTGGCCTGCCGAGATTCGCTTAGTGGGATGATAACGATCAAAGGTATGAAACTGTGCCTGAAAGTGAAAGAGAGCAGCGTTGGACTTGTCTGTAGTCGGGAACACCCACGAAGCTATTATCAGTAGGGTCGAAGCTTCCAGGCTGCAGCCGAGTGTAGCAGAAAAAGCACCACACTTGTCAGCTGTTTCAGGCACGTTATTGGGAACGGCTAGTCAGTGCCAAGTAGCGCCAACGAGCTGCCTTACGATTCAGGTAGTTGTGTGGAAAGGGGACCTCGAGACCACAGGGCATTTTGGAGGAATCAACAGGGCATCTCAGGTAAGTCAAACGGCTGAGATCATAGCAAAGAGATAGAATACCAAAGAGAGCCGACAAGGCGACCAGAGTGATGGAAACTGAATAATCCTCTGCCATGTTTCAGGAAGTCAAAAGGAAATTGCGTGACATATGACAGAGGAAGACAGTCTGACAAGTAATTACGAGACAATATCCAACCGTCAAATTACAGCAGCTACATCGAGAAGAGAAATTACAGCAAACAATGAGGGGTGAACATTTGATGTACATAATCTTTCAGCAACAACTATAAAACGTACGTACAAATACTCCAGTCCCAGGCGTTCCGTTGTGTCACATTCAGAATAAGAACACATGCTCCGAAAATCCATTTTAGAATTAGTCTTCGTGTAGTTTAATACATCCTTCACTATACGTAAGACACATCCAATAGAGAAAAATTGCAAAATTAGCTGGAGATATCTCGTTCCAGAGAACAGAATTAAAAGAAAACGTTCTGGAAAAAGTTTGCTTTTACATAAGCTGTGTGTAACATATGGTTAAATTTGTATTTGACATCAGTGAAAATAACTGTATCTTATATGTGAATGACATAGGTGGACTCCAATTCACGGATCATGTACATACGACCTAACCCATCCAGTCGAAAATATAACGAAGTTGTTGAAAGATCGTAACTTAATTAATTCAATACTAAAGTCATTCGCTAGCTAAACTAACTATTTCCTCAGTTAGTTTAGCATCTGCTCATCATGTAGATTCAAGCTTTGGAAAATGGCGATCCATGTATAACAATGTATCCAACTTGTTTCATAGAGCAGTTTGCACATTTTACTTTGCATAAAAGGACTCCTATAGTAACCTGATGTTAAAATTTAAAACAAGTAGCTATCTGTCCACAGGACATTATAGATCTTTCTGTTTGTAGTCCATATTACCTAATGCAAAATCACATTTCATTTAAAACCTCCAAAAGGAACAAAAGCAATTATTGGAGTAATGCTCAGTGCAACTGAAAGACACTAAATCCCTTATTTAATAACACTCAGACAAAAGAGACTTAATTCAGCCTACGTTCCGTCCAGCAACTAAGTTTTCACTCACAACGAAAACTTACGATCTTATGCTACGGGCGTTTCGGAAATGTTTACAGACTATGATGAAAGCCTTCGTTACAATGTTCTTGCGAATGTCGTACGGCTTAAGGTACATGCAACGGAGAACTTGGATGAACAAACTTTATTACACAAGTAAACAAATACATCGATGTACACAAAAACACAGCACAGTTGCAGAACATACGTGAAAACATGTACACCAATCTTCGATGTTTTTTCGAAATGTCTGCGTGCTCTTACACTCTGAAAATACGGTAGGCACTATTCCGAAAAGAAATTCAGAAACTGCGTAGAGCTTATAAAGCCATACACAAACTCTCTCGCTTTCAAAACAACCACAGAAAGACTTTCCGAAATGTGGCGGCTAATAGCACGACGTGGCATCAGAGAGTATAAACATCTATGGATACGGAGAACGAGAATTCTGTCTGCAGCATCTCCTGCAGGTCAATTCAAGTGATTGTACGACGGCGCATTTTAGCCCGTCCAGTGCTTAGCGTACATTGAGTGTTATTACTTCGCCGGTACAGATCAATCACCTTCAGAAGTACCGTTTCATAGATTTTTAACAGTTTGATACCTAGAACAGAATTTAGCTTAAAAATGTGAGACGAAAGGGTGTGCTTTATCGCCAAAGTGTCATAGCTCAGATTCCACTTTACTTACGTTTTTTTCCGGTTACGGGAAGATGTGACATCCAACAACATTTTTTTACGTTTTTCGTTCTTCCTGTTGTCAAATCTCTGTTTTAATTAATTATGCTACATTGGCATCGCATAGGGCGCCGAAGTGTCACGAAAAAACAACGCATTTGGAAGTATGAAATTGTTCCAGTAAATAAGCGATTTACACCATTATTTTCAATTTTCCTTTATTCACTCTTCTCCTTTTTACAGAGAAGTAAAATATCTAAAAAAAATTCGTCATCTCATCAGGAAAGTAAACCCATACACTAGGTACGAAAAAATAAAAGAATACAAGGTGAAGCTCGAATTTTTAAGGAATAAAAAGAGTGACATGTTTTGTATTACACTTATTCATACTTTCGAATCTGTTTTAATGAATTGCATTACAGTGAAACTGTATAGAACATCGAAATGTCACAAAAAACAACTCATTTACAACTTTGAAATTGATACAGTAAATAAGCTGATTACACCACCTATTTGTCCATTACTAATTTCAGTTTTTGACTCTTTCTTCATATTTCAGGAAACTAGAATACAAAAATCATGTAATGTAGGAAATTGTCTTTTGCAGAAGTACTTAGACACACACAACGGTTTGAGAACTTGCAAAAATCAGAGAAAATTAATCAGTTTGTTACACACAAATTTTATTTGCACGTGAACAGAGCACAACTGTGTGTACGTTGACTGCTAGTTTACTTAAACACACTTGCAATTTTATATATCATTTGTCTCGTAAGCACATGGCCAAAAAATTGCAGAAATTAGCTGTACAGTACAAGACTTTATAATTCCGTGTCTCGATAGCATATAAAGTGCCTCATATCAGTATGAAATTTACAGATATACATTTCTGGTACATACGTATGAAAAGTAACTGCTCCTCCTTTCACATACTTCTCTTTACATGCAACAACAGTACTGCACCATAGGTACCTAATAGTCAAACGTGCAGAAACATATATAAAACGAGGCGAATACGTGTAATATGTAAGTTTGGCTATAACGGCAAAACGTAGACAAGCAGAGTTGGCCCAGTTTGATGTTGATGTTGAGGGCATGCGCAGTAGGCTAAGCTCACTCCATAGATATACAGGGTGAGTCACCTAACGTTACCGCTGGATATATTTCGTAAACCACATCAAATACTGACGAACCGATTCCACAGAT
The DNA here is from genome assembly GCF_021461385.2 of Schistocerca piceifrons. Classification (NCBI taxonomy): domain Eukaryota; kingdom Metazoa; phylum Arthropoda; class Insecta; order Orthoptera; family Acrididae; genus Schistocerca; species Schistocerca piceifrons. The sequence goes on from NC_060139.1 coordinate 562,141,133, forward strand.
TGAACGTGAGGAGAGGGGCTAGTGTAATTGTTAAATACAAACCATAAAAAAATGCACGCAAGTATGTTTTTTAACATAAACCTACGTTTTTTTAAATGGAACCCCGTTAGTTTTGTTAGCACATCTGAACATATAAACAAATACGTAATCAGCGGAGGAGTGGTATTCAAGCGTCAACTTTAGGTTACAGTATCTCCGGATGTAAATAACATTTTACAATGCAACAAACGGCACTGATTACGTATTTGTTTATATGTTCAGATGTGCTAACAAAACTAACGGGGTTCCATTTAAAAAAAACGTAGGTTTGTGTTAAAAAACATACTTGCGTGCATTTTTTTATGGTTTGTATTAACCAATTACACTAGCCCCTCTCCTCACGTTCGGTCTGTGGAATCGATTCGTCAGTATTTGATGTGGTTTACGAAATATATCCAGCGGTAATGTTAGGTGACTCACCCTGTATACACTCTATACGTGGCACTGCAGGAGTTGCTATATAACGTGATGCAGCCTCTCTACATATTCTCTATCTCTTTGAATCAGAGTGAAACATGAATGCCAACTACATCTTCGTAATTTTCAACTGAGTGTTCAAAGGAAGTTCTGAACAAGTTTCACTCTGATTTATGTACTAGATTTTCAAATATGGATCCCTGATAAAGCAATCCGACTTACTTCTTTACTAACATGGTAGAACCTTCGCAAGTGCAACAGAGGTTTCTGTGAAGCATCTCTTACGAGCACGGATTAAATTTGAAGTACACATGCGACCAGAGATTACGTATGCAATGAACTTTGTCTTATGGGTTCGGTTTGTGCAGAGAAAATATGCTTGTCATCCGTTATATTTATCACTTGAAAAACAATTGAGCAATAAGCTGTGGTGGTGGAACTGAAGTTAGTCAAACTACATGTGACATTACGAGCGCATGGCTCTCGGTGCAAGAGGACTGATGTGTGCTGCAGTGTGCGGCCAGCAGGTCGGTCGAGGCGGCTGGGCTGTGGCAGAGACAGGTAGGGTGGCCTGGAGAAAGAGTTCCAAGATGCTACTCCAGGTGGGTGTAAAAATGAATGTGCGCAACGTAAAATATTGAAAAATGAAGATTTGGCCCTGTCTGACTACCCTATGAAGGAGGTCTTAGGATCACTTAATGGTGATATTATTTCTTCCTTGTTGCTCTTTAACATATAAATTACGTAACTGAATAATTACGGGAACTAGTAACTACAAAATGATAAATGTTGATTCTGCTTATATGTTTACTGTAGATTGAAACCCCATTTATACATTACAAATGTTTATAGATCAATGTCCAATGGACTTAAAGAGACACAAATGAATTTCCTAACTAATATTACTGATCAATTGCCCAAATCTGCCCCTTTTTATGGCTACGCGATCTAATATAAATAACGCGAAATTACTGACACCATCTACATACCAAACACTAGAAGATAATACTTTCATAGATGATCTACAGTGGTGTGCAACCTCAGTGGAAATACAACTTAGGTTATCATAGCTATCTAGCTTTATAGCCCCAATAAGCCGATGCAGTTAGCAATATCACCATATGTTTTGCGTCTGGTGCGTCGGAGTGATAGTTCTCGTACACGTCTGCGACGATGGAAGAACTCCAGCCACAAAATAAAAAACTCTTTCAGACACTAGGATGGCAGAAGGCGGTCCTCTGACTAGGATGATCTATTACTGTCTTCTCCTCTCTGTGTCTTACAGGCAAGAAACGCGAACTCCCAGCCACAAGGACAGAATTCAGATAACATCTCTACGTGAGTATAGACAGAGGAAGTGTTCTCAACCACTGAACTCTGCTTACTCATCGACGACTCCCTACCCGGAGGCGAAGTCCAGAATCGTATAAGTTCGCAACAGTAGAGTTCCTAACAGTTCCAACTATAAAATCTCCTGAATGCATAGACAGCAAATCCACCTGTACCAACAAAAACTGATACTAAGCGACCGTCAAACACGGGCGCCCAAAACGGAAAACCTCATTCTCTCCACCGCTGGCTTCCCAACAAAGCTCGGCTCCCCTACCCCGTAACTGCAGAAGGCGAATCATCTTCATGAAACCACGGAATATTCTCCCTCTCTACAGATTCTTCCGAACGCCGACCATCCATATTTGAGCCTTTTGTCGTCCAGCGCGGAAAGTTTGCGAGGAAATAACTATCCCCGTTAATTAGGAATTCATACAGTGGTACGCTTCTCAGAGTAAAAATCCTCGGAAATAACCCAGCCTGTGTGCTTTCCGAGGTAACGCTTCCTTGTTCCTCTCTGCTGCGTCAAAGATTTTCAGAGCTTCCGGTTATCCTTCCGGCTTATCTACAACACCGCCCAGTCGCCACTGTATTGTGCTTCAACACTCAGGTGCTCCGACCGTCCGGCTAGGGCTACATCCTGTGTTAAGCAGTACCAACACACCTGTGCAGGCTTTTCCACGCAGGGCCTGAGTTACGCCTGCGTTCCAACCTTTACTAATATACGCAATCATTCATTACGCCGTTTGAATAATAAAAACACTCCATCAACTTTCATGCAATAAGCATTAACAGCTATTTACAAGGTGTACGTGACAATGTCAGTCTTATTTAAATATTCATATATACGATGTACATCCTATCAAATGATACCTATTTCCGGTTGTAAATCACGGCAGATTATGTAGATGAATGCTTGTAAGGTGCGAAATTATAGTCACCTTACAGAGTGACTAAGCTCAGGGAGCACCACGTGGACGGGAAATCCAACCGCACGAGATACAGCAGGCACAATGCCGGGACCTCAGGGAATGTGCTGGTTAATATGATTTGCCACTGCATCGTTCTCTGGCAGCAGCTATCGTCTACATCTGGCTTGGAAACTACGCAGTGCGCTTACGAAAATGTACACACATACACTCCTGGAAATTGAAATAAGAACACCGTGAATTCATTGTCCCAGGAAGGGGAAACTTTATTGACACATTCCTGGGGTCAGATACATCACATGATCACACTGACAGAACCACACGCACATAGACACAGGCAACAGAGCATGCACAATGTCGGCACTAGTACAGTGTATATCCACCTTTCGCAGCAATGCAGGCTGCTATTCTCCCATGGAGACGATCGTAGAGATGCTGGATGTAGTCCTGTGGAACGGCTTGCCATGCCATTTCCACCTGGCGCCTCAGTTGGACCAGCGTTCGTGCTGGACGTGCAGACCGCGTGAGACGACGCTTCATCCAGTCCCAAACATGCTCAATGGGGGACAGATCCGGAGATCTTGCTGGCCAGGGTAGTTGACTTACACCTTCTATAGCACGTTGGGTGGCACGGGATACACACGGACGTGCATTGTCCTGTTGGAACAGCAAGTTCCCTTGCCGGTCTAGGAATGGTAGAACGATGGGTTCGATGACGGTTTGGATGTACCGTGCACTATTCAGTGTCCCCTCGACGATCACCAGTGGTGTACGGCCAGTGTAGGAGATCGCTCCCCACACCATGATGCCGGGTGTTGGCCCTGTGTGCCTCGGTCGTATGCAGTCCTGATTGTGGCGCTCACCTGCACGGCGCCAAACACGCATACGACCATCATTGGCACCAAGGCAGAAGCGACTCTCATCGCTGAAGACGACACGTCTCCATTCGTCCCTCCATTCACGCCTGTCGCGACACCACTGGAGGCGGGCTGCACGATGTTGGGGCGTGAGCGGAAGACGGCCTAACGGTGTGCGGGACCGTAGCCCAGCTTCATGGAGACGGTTGCGAATGGTCCTCGCCGATACCCCAGTAGCAACTGTGTCCCTAATTTGCTGGGAAGTGGCGGTGCGGTCCCCTACGGCACTGCGTAGGATCCTACGGTCTTGGCGTGCATCCGTGCGTCGCTGCGGTCCGGTCCCAGGTCGACGGGCACGTGCACCTTCCGCCGACCACTGGCGACAACATCGATGTACTGTGGAGACCTCACGCCCCACGTGTTGAGCAATTCAGTGGTACGTCCACCCGGCCTCCCGCATGCCCACTATACGCCCTCGCTCAAAGTCCGTCAACTGCACATACGGTTCACGTCCACGCTGTCGCGGCATGCTACCAGTGTTAAAGACTGCGATGGAGCTCCGTATGCCCGGCAAACTGGCTGACACTGACGGCGGCGGTGCACAAATGCTGTGCAGCTAGCGCCATTCGACGGCCAACACCGCGGTTCCTGGTGTGTCCGCTGTGCCGTGCGTGTGATCATTGCTTGTACAGCCCTCTCGCAGTGTCCGGAGCAAGTATGGTGGGTCTGACACACCGGTGTCAATATGTTCTTTTTTCCATTTCCAGGAGTGTAGAATTCCTACGCTACCTCCATTAATACGTACATTTACTCTATTGTCCATATGCTAGTCATATGGCCCTGACTGTAGTATTCAGAAATAAAGACTTCAATATCCATGAACACGTTCTAAGACAAAAAGGGAAGATCCATGTCCAGTCAGTATAGACATCAGCTTATAAAACCTCATAAAATCAAACTGAGTAATTCTTGAGAAAAAGAGTGCACACTTATATTTACATGACATCGAATATTGCAGAAAATATTTTTATTAATTTAATAAGGAAGTCCTAAAAACCTTTAAGAAACACCAAAAACGAAAAGAAATTAGGATACAGCAGATCCAGAACCCATTATATGTTGTTTTGTAACCAGGCACCTCTATCGATCACACTATGCAGAACTGCTGCAACAAATGACCTTTTATTTTGTGTTACGATTTATATATATACACGCCAAGTTCCATAGGACCAAATTGAGGAGCAAATCTCCAAGGTCATGGAACGTGTCAGTACATGAAATTACAACATAAAGGTAATAACAGGTAAAAATAAAATGTTTATGAACCCAAAAGAAGTCAGTTCATAAGTTTAAGTAAATGCAAACAACAATACAACAAGAATCAGCTTACTTTTTCAAGGAACTACTCGACAGAATAGAGGGAGTGACCCATGAGGAAACTCTTCAGTTTCGATTTGAAAGCACGTGGATTACTGCTAAGATTTTTGAATTCTTATGGTAGCTTATTGAAAATAGATGCAGCAGTATACTGCACACATTTCTGCACAAGAGTTAAGGAAGTCAGATCCAAATGCAGGTTTGGTTTCTGCCGAGTATTAACTGAGTGAAAGTTGCTTATTCTTAGGAATAGGCTAATATTGTTAACAAGAAATGACAGTAAGGAGTATACATATATATTGAGAGGCCAATGCCAAAATACCCAGACTCGTGAACAGGGGTCGACAAGAGGTTCGTGGAGTTAAACCACTTATTGCCCGAACCGCCCGTTTCTGAGCCAAAAATATCCTTTTAGAATGGGAAGAGTTACCCCAGAATATAATACCATACGACATAAGCGAATGAAAATAAGCAAAGTAGACTAATTTTTGTGTCGAACGATCACTCACCTCAGATACCGTTCGAATAGCAAAAATGGCAGCATTTAGTATGAAGAAGATCCTGAACGCGGGCTTTCCACGACAGTTTACTATCTATCTGAACACCTAGAAATTTGAACTGTTCAGTATCACTAATCATATGCCCATTCTGTTAAATTAAAACGTCAAGTTTTGTTGAATTGTGTGTTAGAAACTGTAAAAACTGAGTCTTACTGTGATTTAACGTTAGTTTATTTTCTACAAGCCATGAACTTAGGTCATGAACTGCACTATTTGAAACCGAGCCAATGTTGCACACGACGTCCTTTACTACCAACCTAGTGTCATCAGCAAACAGAAATATTTTAGAGTTACCGGTAATACTACAGGGCATATCATTTATATACACTCCTGGAAATTGAAATAAGAACACCGTGAATTCATTGCCCCAGGAAGGGGAAACTTTATTGACACATTCCTGGGGTCAGATACATCACATGATCACACTGACAGAACCACAGGCACATAGACACAGGCAACAGAGCATGCACAATGTCGGCACTAGTACAGTGTATATCCACCTGTCGCGGCAATGCAGGCTGCTATTCTCCCATGGAGACGATCGTAGAGATGCTGGATGTAGTCCTGTGGAACGGCTTGCCATGCCATTTCCACCTGGCGCCTCAGTTGGACCAGCGTTCGTGCTGGACGTGCAGACCGCGTGAGACGACGCTTCATCCAGTCCCAAACATGCTCAATGGGGGACAGATCCGGAGATCTTGCTGGCCAGGGTAGTTGACTTACACCTTCTAGAGCACGTTGGGTAGCACGGGATACATGCGGACGTGCATTGCCCTGTTGGAACAGCAAGTTCCCTTGCCGGTCTAGGAATGGTAGAACGATGGTTCGATGACGGTTTGGATGTACCGTTCACTATTCAGTGTCCCCTCGACGATCACCAGTGGTGTACGGCCAGTGTAGGAGATCGCTCCCCACACCATGATGCCGGGTGTTGGCCCTGTGTGCCTCGGTCGTATGCAGTCCTGATTGTGGCGCTCACCTGCACGGCGCCAAACATGCATACGACCATCATTGGCACCAAGGCAGAAGCGACTCTCATCGCTGAAGACGACACGTCTCCATTCGTCCCTCCATTCACGCCTGTCGCGACACCACTGGAGGCGGGCTGCACGATGTTGGGGCGTAAGCGGAAGACGGCCTAACGGTGTGCGGGACCGTAGCCCAGTTTCATGAAGACGGTTGCGAATGGTCCTCGCCGATACCCCAGGAGCAACAGTGTCCCTAATTTGCTGGGAAGTGGCGGTGCGGTCCCCTACGGCACTGCGTAGGATCCTACGGTCTTGGCGTGCATCCGTGCGTCGCTGCGGTCCGGTCCCAGGTCGACGGGCACGTGCACCTTCCGCCGACCACTGGCGACAACATCGATGTACTGTGGAGACCTCACGCCCCACGTGTTGAGCAATTCGGCGACACGTCCACCCGGCCTCCCGCATGCCCACTATACGCCCTCGCTCAAAGTCCGTCAACTGCACATACGGTTCACGTCCATGCTGTCGCGGCATGCTACCAGTGTTAAAGACTGCGATGGAGCTCCGTATGCCACGGCAAACTGGCTGACACTGACGGCGGCGGTGCACAAATGCTGCGCAGCTAGCGCCATTCGACGGCCAACACCGCGGTTCCTGGTGTGTCCGCTGTGCCGTGCGTGTGATCATTGCTTGTACAGCCCTCTCGCAGTGTCCGGAGCAAGTATGGTGGGTCTGACACACCGGTGTCAATGTGTTCTTTTTTCCGTTTCCAGGAGTGTAAATAAGGAACAGGAGTGGCCCCAACACTGACCCCTGTGGCACCCCTCCCCCCCCCTCCCCCACTTGACCGTATCCCCCTCAGACCGCACATTCTCAACACTGTGAATAATGAGCTTTTGCTGTCTGTTGCTAAAATAAGGGGTAAACCAATTGTGAGCTACTCCCCATATTCTGTAATGGTCCAACTTCTGGAGCAGTATTTTGTGACCAACACAATCAAGGCCGTGCGGTTAAAGGCGCTGCAGTCTGGAACCGCGAGACCGCTACGGTCGCAGGTTCGAATCCTGCCTCGGGCATGGATGTTTGTTATGTCCTTAGGTTAGTTAGGTTTAACTAGTTCTAAGTTCTAGGGGACTAATGACCTCAGCAGTTGAGTCCCATAGTGCTCAGAGCCATTTTTTGAACACAATCAAACGCCTTAATTAAATAACATATGCCTAGCCTTCAAAACGTTTTGTTTAACCCATCCAGTACCTCACAGAGAAAAGAGAATAGAGCATTTTCAGTTGTTAAGCGACTTCTAAATCCGAACTGTACATTTGATAGCAAAGTGCGTGATATAAAATGATCAATTATCCTTAGTACACAGCCTTTTCAATAAATTTAGCATACATTGATGGCATAGAAATAGGTCTAAAATTGTCTACATTATCCTTTTCTCCCTTTTTATAAAGCGGCTTTACTACCGAGTACTTTAATCGTTCAGGAAACTGACCATTCCTAAAGGAAAAATTATGGCTTTAATCATCAATATGCTATTAATCGACACGTAATTATAAGAAATCCTACCAAATGTGTTCTTGTGTTAAAATTGTGTACTTTCATAAAATGTGAGTTATAATATGAAAGTAAGTACCGGTAAATACGAAAATTCTTTAACCACCAATATGACGTTCCCGTCACTTTATTATAACAAATCCTCCAATAATGATGCGTTTTCATGAGATCCTCAATGTGCTGATCATTAGAAATAGTCATTGGATGTAAGGTGTATTTATCAAATGTGGACTCCACCTAAAAGTGCCAAATACAGTGTAGTACGTACAGTATAGCACGCCGCAAGCTCCACTGGTGACATAGAGAGCTTTCTTGCTTCTTATTGGTTCAACTTTTCGTAGTACATGCCGAAATATCGTCTGGCATACATACTTCGCGTTTCAATTGTGGCAAAGACTCCTCAACGTCAAAAAACAGGAATTGACGTCACAAAACTTGTACAGCTCCAAACGATCAGTATTTAACTGATCCCATTTCAGGACGGCTTTACGTGACAGTGATCGCACATAACTCATAGCTATGTTCTTTGCCTTACATCTGCTGAACGTCATTATGTTTAATTATAACAATTCTTACCAATACCGATACTTTTTCGAGAGATCATCAACGTGCTCGTGGTTTGTAAAAGCATATATTCATAGGACGTAAGTTATAATATAAAATCCATCAAATATGAGCTTCAACTAAAACGACGATGGTGATGTTTGGTTTGTGGGGCTCTCAACTGCGCGGTCATCAGCGCCTGAACAAAGCCCAAATTTTTACACAGTCCATTTTTTTTACAGAGCCCTGTAACCTCCCCACAAAAAATAATAAAATAAATATTAATATTATGGATAGTCATTCTAATTTTTGTGTAACCTCAGAACAAAATTGATTAAATAATAATATGATTCTAATTTTAGTGTAACCTCAGAACAAAATTGGTTCTCATTTATAACCTCCGTACAGGAATTCATTCACATTTAACCTCCACACAAAATGCTTTTCTCATTTAATGTAAGCTCGAAACAGAAATGTTCTTAAACCTCGTAATAAAAAATAAATTCAGTAACCTGGTAAATTTTGGACGACAGCAGTGCTGCGTCATGGCCCTGTAAGATCATTCTGAATAAAAAAAGCAAAACTTCTTACCTCAATAAAAACGGCGAATATATCTGCTCTTACCTAAAATTTTTCCGGCACAGCTCTGTGCAATGCTGGCCGATAGATTTGTCATTTATGAAAGGAAGCAACTGATTTTTCTTTTGCAACAATAGGAATGATCATGGATTGAAGAAATTAGTAAATTCTTTAAATTGAAATGAATGTTTGTTAGAAATTACTTTATTCACGAAGATTATTATTAGGACATTTTTTTTAAAGATTTACATGGGAGTTCATGTAACATTACTAGCTATGCGCGAGGCTGCTTTTTACCTTATACAATAATACTCAAGCTCCGGCATCGCTGCACCGCGACCGGCCCAGCCAACATGATACACTATACCACACCAGACCAGACTCCAGACCAGGGCAGACTCCACACAAGCGCAGACTAGCGCAGACAAGGGCAGACTAGCAACTACTTACTGCTACACAATTCCAACTGCAGCCAACACTGCTCTCTGGTCAGCGATTCTCTTATACCTTGCATATTGCAGGCAGCGCATGAGCAATACATCGAAATTACATCTGCTCGGACCTCTTACATAAAATTACATTTGCATTTCATCTGCTCGGACCTTTTACATAAAATTACATCTGCTCGGACCTCTTACAGCCCAATCTAGACACTGCCACGAATGATGATGATGATGATGAAATGATGTGGGCAACACAAACACTCATTGCCCTGGCAGAGGACTAAAACGACGAAATCCAATGCGGCGCCTCCCACTTCTCAGACCATGAAAGTCCCCAGCAATCGAAACTGTACACGTACACATCACAGTAGCGTTACAGAGAGGTGTTACAACAGACATCAGTCTCCCGCTCCCTTACAGGGCAGAATGGGCAATGGCGTCCACCGCTGGTTGAAAACAGAATGAATACTGGCGTCTCTATCGGGTTCGCCTTCAATACTGGCAACCCGCAACGCGTCCGTACTTAGCGGGTTATCGTCATCGCGACCTTGAGTTCAGGCTGGTTTCCGCGGTATTCGTCTCAGCCCCCAGAAGGCCTGCTACCAGCCAGAGGGTGTAGCAATAGCGGTCGCTCCAGATGTACACCTCTTGCTGCATCCGTTCCAACTTCGGTAGCCAATGGCAAAATTTTAACCTTCCGCCGCGAGAGTATTTCTGCCCGCGAGAAGCCGGCTAGAGCGAGAACGCAAAAATACGACATAGAACAGCCGCCTAACAAACTTTAGCGGCAGATGACTGGTAAGAACCATCATACGAACTGTATGCCCCCGACGAACCCAGTATATACCTACGAAGCAGAGGACATCTTAAAAGGGATCCACCTTGACGTAAACGAGGCCTCTATAAGGAAAATGTCCTCAGACTATGTACCAGTTGCCTTTACCATCGATCTGACGGAATCAAAAAAGAACATAGAGGCATTAATCTGAAGGGCATAAAGTGGAGAACCTTCAAGCACACTGGAAAATACACCAGCTACAGCCCCCGAAACAGCAACGGCAGAGACAGACGCCTCGGAGCCCTAGCACTGGAAGCAGCAGCCGCTGCGGTCTCTCCCCCCCCCCCCCCTCCCACCCGCGCCATACACCCACCAAGAAGAGAACAAGAAAGGAACAACTACAGGCAACTTCCACAAGCAGTGCTCGACAAAACAAGGAGCAAAAACCACCTGATAAGAGAGTGGCAAGAAACAAGACTGCCAGCCACAAAGAGGGAAATTAACAGACTCCAACGCGAAATAAAGTAACATAGAGTGAGTAGATAAAGTCGCCACACTAAATCCACAGGACCAAGCTTCATGGAAAGCAATAAAACATCTGCTGAACAAGACGATCACAATAGCGCTGTTAACTGTTGGAAACGACATAGCCTGCTAACCAGGCGCCAAGGCGGACGCGTTCGCACAAAACTCCCAGCCAGTAAACGATCCAATAGACCCAGAACACATCGCCCACGTAACAGAAAGGCTCCCAATATACCTCGCAAATCGTGCAGAATAAGATGTCATAGACAAAATAACTACAGCAGAAGTTAAAACCCGATGCCTCAACACCAAAATAGCAGGAGAAGCAAATCGACTAAGACGACAAATTCCGCCAACCGGAATCCCACTATTGGCAGCTGCATTCAACATCATCACGACCGGTGACTATCCAACAGCATGGAAACGCGCAGAAATAGTGGCTATACCCAAGCCGGGAAAAAACCACAAACTACCAGCGAGCTACAGACCCATTAGCCTCCTGCCTAACATATCAAAGATGTTCGAAATAGTATACGCGGAGAGGCTAATGAGACACACTGAAGACGAGAGAGCGCTCCCAGACGTCAAATTCTCATTCAGAAAAGGACATGCGACCAGCCACCAACTAGTAAGGCTGATCGAAGAAGCATTCGACACCATCGAGAGAAGAGAATACTTTGCTGCCGTGTTTCTGGTCGTCTCACGAGCGTTTGAGTCGATGTGGCACGAGGACGTCCTGTACAAACTCTTAGTGCTGGGATACCCGTGTCACACGTAACGCTCCTGAAAAACTACCTGGGAGGGAGGACATTCCATATCAGAGCCCAAGATGAAACATCCACAATAGGACACCTCAGCGCAGGGGTACTATAGGGCAGTGTCCTGGCACCACTCCTGCACATCATGTACACAGCCGACACACCAACAATAGAGAGATCACATCTTGCCGTTTATGTAGATAACACTGCATCCGAATGAACCTGAATGAAAAGGAATGATTGTATGCGTGAATTGGTGTATATACTCCCCTTGCAAATGCCCCACTATATCATAGCTACTTTAAGAACCAACACCATCTTAGGATCACTCATACGCATCACGCAGAACAGTCAGTGAAATTGTCCGCTGTAGGCCTTCCGAAAACTGTAAAGCTAAAAGGTAAAAAGGCGCCTCAAGCACATCCTAGTCTAAGTACACACCGTTTCGGACAACCCCCCACCCCCTAGCTATTAGTTAGAATAAGAACCTCGGTCAAAGAATCACTCGTACCCATCAAACAATATAGACAGCCAAATTGTCCGCTGTAGACCGTCCGAAAATTATAAAGCCAAAGCCTTGAAGGATATCTCACGAACATCCACAATCATCCCACTATCACTACTCTTCACCATGACATCATCACTACTCATCACCATTACATCATCACCACTCACCACCATTCCATCATCACACACAAGAAAAGAAACCAATTTAAAGATCACAGAACAAGATGACCGATGTATTTAGTAGCACCCAAAGAAACAATCGAACAGTAAATATAAAACATCGATGTATCCACTAACCGTATGTATATATTTCCATGCATGTAAATTCTATATTAGAAGGCGAAGCAGCAATGCTAAAACACTTCACATCCACCAAGGACAACAGAGAAGTCTTCGCTGATGTACTGCAGCAGGCTAGAGCCAGTTCCGCCTTCGCCAACCAGCGACTGATGTAATGTCATCGTATAGGACACCGTCTCAGATCGGACTCGCCTTCGCCACCGGGACGGCTGCGCTCCCGGGAGTTGTGGTCTGAGTCTCGCTGTTCTCTGCTGTGGACAGGTCATTCTGTGCATGAGATAGAACTTTGAATACATACTTTGTTTTGAAGATGTCATTGGTCGAAAGAACGTAATATACGCTCTCAAGGATCTATATCGTTTCGTTGAAGGACAATCGTTTGTGACGAACTTCCCCTTACATTACTCATTTCTTTTGTTGTACTGCATCAGAAACAGCAGACTGTTTGTGTTCGAAGTTTACCTGTTCAAATAAACAAAGTTTTATTACATATACTTGCGATCTTGTGGAAGTATTCAGAGTGAGGGATACTTCAAATTCTATTTTTTTTAAGTGTGTAAGATGCCTTACAGACATGCTACGATTAAACCAGATACATCGGAGAAATTGTGGCAATGAGAAGAATTTATTGCAACTTCAAGATTAATTCTAAGCCTAATACTTTAAAAGAACTAATTTTATGTGCTACTTTTACAATCAGACTTGTGTATTAATAATTAAAGAAAATTTTACTAAATTCATGTTCAAATTGTGCCATCACTACGAATTCTCCACACATAAAAGTAACATGACAACAACATGAGTGTCCCAGATCATTATCTGATGTTCCCAACCATATTTCTATTATTTAGGAAATATTTATAATTTAAAGTTGAATTTAACCATGTTGCAGTGTGGGATGTGGGCAAGCATTTGTGTAATTTATTCATAACTTTGCTAGCACTGGGTACATATTTTAATGGGAGGTGGCAAAGAGATCTGAATCTCCTGTATGTCAGATAGTATTGTGAGTATATGTACTGGGAACTTTAAAACTGAATGGTTGTCATTTTTTAAACGCTTAAGTTAAATATAACAGTAAAGACATCACAAACTGCATTTAAGCACGAGCAGAAACATTTGTGAGGTTTTGGACTTTCGTCTGCAGTTGTTCACAGTGATGGGTTGGCAGGCATAGCGCCACTTGGTTTGGATTAGCGTTCGTTGGAGTTTAAAAATTCCCTGAAGGTACAAACTGAGTACTTTGAAATTTTACGGAACTCAGAAAAATTCCATGGCCATGAAATCCAGACTACGAAATCTGGTGGGTCTTGGAATTATTTGTGTGGTTTTTCGGTAATTATTTGTGTAACAACACAAACTTTAAGTAAATGAGGCAGATGTGAACTGTAATATTTTGCATAATTTATTCTTGATATTAGTGCGTGAATAGCTTTTAGATGTCTTGTCATGATAGTTATTTTCTTAGTGACTGCGAGTGAGATTTTACACAATCGAACTTGAAGTATCTGCTACAGATTTCGAGAGTCAGTGTGCGTTTGTATGAACTTTGTTCGTGCATGCTGCTGCGCTCCGACGCTCTGCTCGAACTATATGAGAGCATTTTTTGCAGTGCACAGTTTTTTTCAGTCCGAAAACCTATGTGAAGCCTGCGTTATTATTCTACGCAATTTTATCAAGATATTTGATTATTTTTAGTTTTTTTAGTTCATAATTTCGATTAATTTCACTAATTCGTTCTGTTTATTATTTAAAGGTTTAGTAAGTGTGTTAAGTAATTGGGCTTAAAACTGACGGTGCACGATCAACATCTTCTGACTTACAGTGAATCAATTTAACAAACTTTCAGGTTCTGCATTGCACCCGTGCAAATACTAATAAGTTATTTTAAACGGTAATGCTCTTGTAACTGCTCCAAGCTACATCTCAGGAACAGTATCGCGTCATCCGTACCCGATCGCTGACAAATGCGAAAAAATAACGAAGTTTAATAGATGTCATTTCGAAACAAACCACACAGGAAAATGAGACCATCTCCCACGACGCAACATACTATTAATGTGAGGAAAAAGACACGAAGTTGTGCATATGAACAATGAAAATCCTCTAATGCAATAAGTATTCGTACACAAAATGTATTAAATCGGTAAATGAATGTTATAATGTTCAAAGTAGTTGCACAGAAATAGTAGTTCTACAGGGACAATGCAAATCGTCAGTATCAGTGCTGCATAAACTTGCGAATTAAATGATCATTTGATGAGACCCAAAACGAAAGCTACAAAGTGTTTTATATGTGGTGTCGGTTCTTTCGGACGCGTGTATAATACTCATGAACAGATACCTTTTATGATCCTGCTGCCACTATGAATCAAGACACAGAGGAATTAAATACATTAGCTGCCAGGGTGCACTGATTTAAATCAAAGGGGAAAGTTGAAACTCTGTGCCAGCAAAGTTGAAACTCTGTGCCAGACCGGGATTACAACCTGGGGATCCTGTTTACTAGGCAGATGTGCTGACCACTAAGCCATCCAGACACAGTGGTCATTGTACCTACCGTGGCACTACTGATGTAGTGTGTGGGTAAGTTGAGAATTTGAGTCCGGACAGGAAGAGTACTAGGGTAATCCGCGCAGTTACGATGACCGCTGTGTCTGGATGGCGTAGGGGTCAGTTCATCTGCCTGGTAAGCAGGATCCCCAGGTTGGAATCCCAGTCCGGGACAAATTTTCAACTTTCCCCTTTGATTTAAATCAGTGCACTCTGGCAGCCGATGTCTTTAAGGCCTTTGTGTCGTGACACAACACGTTCCTCTTGCTTGTTGTGACAGAGTGAAAGAGATGTTGCAAGCCTTTGACATTCACAGATGGATACTTATAAATGGATACTGTCACCAGTGTGTGCACGTGGATTCGAACGGATCACAAACGAATACTGAAATGGAGCAACCAAGCGCCACTAGAAGCTATTCTGAATAAACACAACTAGAAACTACACTTGAAAAGCAAGAAAGGTAACTGAATTGCGAATGAAAAGCACGGACCATACGACCTTCTGAGACAATGCAACAGTCGCCTCCATCCACACAAAGCAAGAATAGCACCAGATCAAGTGTCCACCAGAATGCCAGGCACAAACTGAGTTTCTTCTTTTGCAGTATGCGGGTTCAAACGAACCTTGGAGGTCTGTGTGTGGCTTTTATGCCCCATTTCAAGCCCACGATCTATCACACTTTATCACACGGTGCATACAGGCTCACCCTGCTGCCAAGTTAACGAGCAGACAAGGTCAGTAATACGCCTTACCCCACAAACGACAGGATGAAGAGCGTGAGAACGAAGCCAAGTCATGCATAAAAAAGCTGTAATTCACCTATTAGCATTGGCACCAAACACATAACTTTTATTATTTGTATTTACTGTTCAAATGTTTATGTAGAGCATCAACCATGCTGACGACATTATCCGCACTGACAGCTTTCTAATTATGATTTCAATAACTCTAATTTCATACCGAAAGCTCATTTAAATAAATCATTTAATGTTATATACCACTGGTGGGCTGAACCGAGTGAATCTTCACTAAATATGAATTGCTAATTAAATTTGTATCACGAACATTAGTTGCAGTTTCTATATATCAACAAACTCAAGTGATCAAAGTTGTTAAACAGTATCATAAGTGATCATTAGATTCCGTGGTCTTTGATGCAGACTTTAACACTAGACTGGCTCTTAGAATATGTTCATTATAATATGCCGTTTCCTCATTTTGAGAATGAAGTAATAAAAGTTCAGTTGAAATTCCAGTATTTTGAACTTTCTTTATTGTAGTATCGAAATATTTCCACATTTCATTGTTTTTGCAAGCATGTTATGATCTATGGCCAACGGAGAAGAAATCCAGACTGTATAGTGAGACAGCTGCAGAAGACATGAAGTAAGCATAGCTCGCCCAACTCTCACTAGGAGACGATCTGGGGATAATGCTGGTGTGTTTTCTCACGAAATGCTCAATGTAGACCTCCACATGCAACAATTTGCAAAGAACAGCTTGCATTGTTAGCATATCCGATGCAATAATGTGACATGGCAGGAACATTCTATATCTCATCTTATTTAGTTAATTAGTTCAGGAAGGGTAGGAACCGTTACACTTAGCATCCCTGGTGGGGAAACAGCAACAAAAAAATGTATATTGGGTGTAATAGGAAATATTCTCAATATTCGATGCTGCATGTGATCGTCGAAAATAGCCAATAGACAGTGTGTATTTGGCGTGACACAAAATACTTTAAACAATGATTACTATTCTGAGCTTTAGAAACTGATGTTAGACAGTGATAATGATAGAAAGCATTTTAATAATTTGTATTGTGTGGCAAAGATTAAGTTGAACATTCTGTATCTCATCGTATTTAGTTAATTAGTTCAGGAGGGGTAGGAACCGTTACACTTAGCGTCCCTGGTGGGGAAATGGCAATTAAAAACTGTATATTGGGTGTAATAGGAAATATTCTCAATATTCGAACCTGAGAAAACTTTGATTCTGGACTGTAGTAGTAGGTTATGTCATTATGGCCAGTTAGTGTAGAAACTTTTGCATGATAGATATTATGTGTGGTAGTGCTTACTTGACTTTTAAGTAGGTATCGTTGGCATTTTAGGAACAGTGTCTGTGTGGATTTCAGTGAACAAGAGGTGTAAATATTATTTTGATACTGGAGTGGCAAATGTTCGTGGTAGGGCCTAAATGTGATGACCTGTGAAACATCACGTAAGTGTTACCTAGGCTACGTGTTAACACCAGAAATGTCCAATCAAAACATCTTCAGCCGTCTAAATTTCCAATTTTATTTTACTTTTGCTACCAGTTTCAGCGTCACATTATGACATCCGACGTTTAGGCAGAGTCCCACCTGTTGTACAATCAAAATAGGGGCCAGCGTACAGTCACTGGTATCCGTAGACTCCTTTTAACAAAGCGATCCCTTCGAGCATGACCTGCAGCCTGCTAGAGAAACATTCAAACCAAAACATTCAAAGATAGACTCTGATTTTATTGAGAGGCACCCACATGCCTTGCTCATACTGTGGCATCAAGCAGTCAAGCCTGCAAGATGAGTGGTCTGCCAAGCGAGTGGATTCATTCTTATTTGTCGAGTAACATGAACTCTAGTACTCACAATTAAGTTACAAATTATTCTCCTGCATGAATATTACGCAACGGAAACGCACGTCTGACTATTAGTAATTTACACTACTCTGACTGTTCACTACGCACTGGCAATACCACATTTTCTTTTTTTTTTTTTTATTTAACGGCTTTTATCAACTCGTGGCCATCGCACTGAATATGAATGGCGCACACATTATAAATTCTGGATATCATGACAACATACAATTCGAAGGAAAAGGCCACCAATCTTTTTATTTTCACTATCTTATTTATTCCGATAAATTCTATAACCTAAACACACAAATTCTGTAACCTACAACAATAACACATGAGAAATTCCGCCCAGTGGGCATGGCTTTACATTGGTGATTCTCTATCTTATGGTCTCGTAATTATTTAATGCTACAGTGCACTTTCTGGATTGGATGGTGGATCTTTTTTTTTGTGTATATCTCACACTTCGACTCTCACAACCATCATCACGAAACTTTCCTCCAGACCGAGCGGTACAAAAGGAACATGCATAACCCACTACCTCTGAAACTACATTGCTACTCTCCCATGCAAACCACACATACTTAAATTACATGACATACACCACACTGCAACATGGAATACAACATAAGGAATAGTCACAACATTATAATCACATCACTTTCAGCTTTCCCACTTCAATCAGTATTCATCCCAGTTCCACACGACACTGCCCCACTTTGTAACTTTTCTTTCCTACTACGAACTCTGGAGGATATATGCACGTCTTCCTGTGCAATGCAAGCCAAGTGGCGTTGTTGGATAGACGGCTGACTCACCTTGCTTCTCTCTCAGAGTATTCTAGTTTGAATCAAGCGTCACACGGAAACATAACACGCAAAGTAATATTAAGAACATATTCATCACACACGCGAGTCCTCAACTGATACCATGGACGAGTACTTCTCTTTATCCTTTGTCTCATACACAGATTGAGACTCACACAGTACTCACCATGTGGAAGTACTCGTCTCTAATTTCAAGTCCTGCACACGCCATTTCTTAAATATTTCCAACTTATAGTACACACGCTAGTAATTCAGCTTAACTTAAGCATTCGGAAGTATTTCAACTTATTGCTACACGTGGTTTCATTGTGACCGTTGGCCACTTCCGAAGATTACTATGATCCCCTTAATATTACCAGCCTGACATTTAATTCTCCCCACAAAAGTTCCTGAAATAGAGAAATTATTATTCTAAACTACTCTTAAGTATTTCACATGCATACCATGTCTCCACTCTTTTGTCCTTACGGAGCACGCCTAAGACAGGTCTTACCAACACTAGATCCAGCGGCAGAGTGCTGAAACATGGCCGTTCTTCAGGTTCTCTCGCACCTCTGCCGAAGTGGGGGAGCACCTTGCTACCGTATTGGTCAGCCACATTTCAGGCGCTCAAAGCTCAGGTAAATTTCATCTCTTTGGTCCCACCAAAGGTGACCAAATATCGTCTCAAAGATGATCATATATTCACATTCACTATCTGCGGTTAGCAGATGACCATACATTCATTCATTTCACAGATCTCACCAAACTGGATGTAGGGATTTATTTTGTGGGAGTGCACATGTGATCAATTAAATAAATAAATTGTCATTCTTTCCCACACTGGTATCCGGCTTCGCTGTATTAATTGAAATTGAGTTATTTTTACAAAAAATGTGTTGTTCTGACAAGAATAATGAAGTATGTTGTACCTATTTTCAATGTCGGGCGGTACTGTACCCTTTCATTATTTCTGGCTGGTTTGATTTGGATGTTTGTCTAACAGTCTGCAAGTGATTATCGAAGGGATCGCTTTGTTAAAAGAAGTCTAGAATACCAGTGACTATATCCTGCCCCCTATTTTAATTGTACAACAGATGGGACTCTATCTAAAAGTCGGATGCCGTAATGTAACGCTGAAACTGGTAGCAAAAGTACAATAAAACTTAAAATTTAGACAGGTAAAGTGTTTTGGTTTGACACTTTATATGAACTGTCAAGGTTCCGCAACCATTCAGTATAAATATGGACTTTCAGAGGCTGTTAGCCCTAAGGCCAGCTTATGTGTTCAAGCAGCACCGGTGAAGCAGTGGAACTGTAATGAACTGTGAGTATTCATTAACTGTCACGCTGTTGACGTGGTGAGAGAGTAGAAAGTGGAACTGAGTGAGTCTAATTTCAAACTCGTACCCGACTCATTAGTGAGCTTATAGAAAACAGGAGAGCATACAAAAATGCAACTGATGAACAAGTAAACAGAAGACTAAGAAATTTAGTTAATAGTTAAGTTAATAGAGAAGCTAGGAAAGCGAAAGAAAATTTTCTTAAAGAAATGTGCAGAGAAGTGGAAGAAATTATGCAAAACGGAAGAACTGATTTAACTTACAGAACAGCAAATCAATTTTTTAAAAAACGTAAAACATCACTCTCAGGTACAATAGAAAATAAAGAGGGAAAAATGCTGTTTAGTGAAGACGTTGGGAAGAGGTGGAAAGAATACATAGAGGAGTTGTATGCCGAAACACCTCTTTCGGAGGAAGTAATAGGAAGAGAAGACGAAGATGACAACGGAGATGACATTCTACAAGAAGAATTTAACAGAGCTCTAAAAGAACTACGGGACAACAAAGCTACGGGTATTGATGACATCCCTGCAGAACTAAAGGAACGCTGGTGACAATGTGAAAATGATGCTGCTTAAACTTATTAGGACCATCTGTAACACAGGGGAGATACCGACAGACTTCCAGAAATGTATCATTGTTCCTATACCAAAGAAGGCAGCAGCTATAAAATGCGAACAGTACCGAACTCTTTAAGTCTAATATCACATGCATCAAAAATTCTCATAAAAATAGTTCTGAAGAGAAGGTGGAGGATATGCTGAGTGAAGATCAGTTTGGTTTCAGAAGGGGATTGGGAACAAGAGAGGCGATTCAGGCACTGAGACTCGTTATCGAAAAGCAATTACAGAAAAATAAACCAACTTATATTGCCTTTGTAGACATGGAAAAGACATTTGATAACGTTATCCGGCAAGAGATGTTCTGAGTGCTGAGGAAAAGTTGAATAAAGTACAAAGACATCCGTGTGATACTCAGTTTCTATAAGAATGAGGTCGCAGTGATTAGAAACAAGAAGCAAATATTAGAAAAGGGGTAGGGCAAGGATGTGCTCTCTCTCTCCTCTTATATTCAATGCTTACATCCAGGAAGCTATAGA
The DNA here is from genome assembly GCF_021461385.2 of Schistocerca piceifrons. NCBI lineage: Eukaryota > Metazoa > Arthropoda > Insecta > Orthoptera > Acrididae > Schistocerca > Schistocerca piceifrons. The sequence continues at coordinate 562,162,022 of NC_060139.1, forward strand.
CCAAGTTCGAGAAACTACTGAGGTGCGGATCAAAATTAATGGGCAGAAGATAGACATCCTATGTTATGCAGATGATATTGCTATAGTCACGGAGACAAAAGAAGATCTAGAGGAAGTCCTCAGAACAATGAAAAAATTCCATGCAATCAGTATGGAATGAGAATGAACAAGAAAAAGACTAAAGTGATGGTATGCAGCACAGGAGCAGAATATGAGCCTCTGAGAATGAGAATTGGAAGAGAGGAGCTGGAAGTGATAGAGGAATTTACTTACCTGGGAAGCAAAATCACAAGAGATGGTAGAAGCCGGAAAGAAATTGCGACCAGAATACAAAAGGCCAAAATTGCATTTAATCGGAGCAGGAACTTACTCACCAGCAACAACATCCTTCTGAAAATAAGGAAACGTGTCACGAAAGGTTTCGTTTGGAGTGTGGCCCTATACGGATGTGAAACTTGGACATTGGAAGAGAAGAGAGAAGACGGCTAGAGGCCCTGGAGATGTGGTGCTATAGAAGGATGATGAAAATCAGCTGGAGAGACAATGTAACAAATGAAGAGGTTCTTAGAAGAGTACAGGAAACCAGATCTCTGTGCAGGCACATCCAAACAAGAAGAGAAAAACTTGTAGGGCACATCCTACGACATAACAATATCATTGGAACAATAGCAGAAGGAGCTATTGAGAGAAGGAATCGGCGGGGGCGACCAAGGATATCATACATGCAACAGATCATGAATGACGTTGGATGTAACACATACGTGGAAATGAAGAGGAAGACAGACAGAATAGAGGAATGGCGCTCTGCTGCAAACCAATCTCAGGGTTGAACACTAAAAGAAAAGACCCGACTCATACAATTATAGTTGGTGGCGATTTCAATTTATCCTCGATATGCTGTCGAAAATACATGTTAACATCCGGAGATACGCATAAAACTTAATCCAAAATTGTGCTACACGCATTCTCTGAAAATTATTTCGAGCAATGGGTTCATGAGCGCACATGAATAGCAAACGGTTGTTAAAACACACTTGCCCTCTTAGCAACAAATGATCCTGAGCTAAAAACGAGCGTCAAAATGGTAAACTCAGAGTTGTCGCTGCGAGACTGACTATTGTTAACTCCCAAATCTAACGAAAATAAATGAAAAATGTACCCATTCAAAACAGCAGATAGAAATTCGCTTGATGCCTCCAGAGAGGCAACCTCTACTCCTTCCAAAATAACATCGTATGTGTTGATCAGATGTGGGGTGAATTCAAAGAAATAGTATCGACAGCAGTTGAGTGATTTATACCAAATAAATTAACAAACGATGGAGTTGATCCCTCATTGTACACAAAACAGGTCAGAACACTGTTATAGGAACAACGAAAACGAACGCAAAATCCCCAAGATTAGCGATCTTTTACAGGAGCTCGAACTTAGGTGCGGACTTCAATGCGTAGTTTCCACAACGAAACTTCGCCTCGGAACCTGGCAGAAAATCCAAAGAGATTCTGGTCGTATATATTGTATGCTAGCGGCCAAATACAATCAATACCTCCTATGCGCGATAGCAATAAAAGTACTATCGATGGCATTGCTGCTAAAGCAGAGTTACTAAACACAGCCGTCCAAAATTCCTTCACCAAAGAAGACGAATATTCCAGACTTAGAATCAAGAACACCTGCCAACATAAGTAACTTAGAGACAGATATCCTCGGAGTGGTGAGCACATTAAATCAATTAATAAAAGCAAGTCTTTCGGCCCAGATTCTATACCAATTAGGTTCCTTTCAGAACATGCTGATGCATTAGCTCCATACCTAACAATCATATACAACCGCTCACTCGACGGAAGATCCATACTCAAAGACTGGAAAGTTGCACAGGTCACACAAATATTCAAGAAAGTCAATAGGACTTACAGGCCCATATCATTTACGTCATATGTAGCAGGATTTTGGAACATATATTGTGTTCGAACATTGTAAATTACCTCGAAGAGAACGGTCTGTTGACACATAGTCAATACTGGTTTAGAAAATATCGTTCTTCTCAAACAAAACTAGTTCTTTACACACACGAAGTGTTGACTGCTATCGACAAAGGATTTCAAATTGACTCTGTATTTATAGATTTCCAGAAGGTTTTTGACACCAGACCTCACAAGCAGCTTGAATCAATTTGCGTGTTTATGGAATATCTTCTCAGGTATGTGACTAGATTCGTGATTTCCAGTCAGAGAGTCACAGTTCGTAGTAACTGACGGAAAATCATCGAATAAAACAGAAGCGATTACTGGCGTTCCACAAGGTAGCGTTATAGGCCCTTTGTTGTTCTTAATCGATACAAACGATTTAGGAGACTATCTGGGCAGCCATCGTAGTTGTTTACCGATGACGCTGTCATTCATCATCTAGCAACGTATCAGATCAAACCCAAATGAAAAACTACTTAAAAAAGATATCTGAATGGTGCAAAAATTGGCAATTGACCCTAAATAATGAAAAGTGTGAGGTCATCCACATCAGTGATAAAAGGAATGCGTTAAACTTCGATTACACGATAAACCAATCAAATCTAAAGGCCGTAAGTTCTACTAAATACCTAGGAATTACAATTGCGAACAACTTAAATTGGAAAGAACACATAAAAATGTTGTATGCAAGGCGAACCAAAGACTGCGTTTTATTGGGAGGACGCTTAGAAGATGGATTCTGTGGACGCCAACCTACATAGAGAGAAACGATCATCGTAATAAAATAAGAGAAATCAGAACTCGCACTGAAAGATATAGCTGTTCGTTTTTTTCTACGCGCTGTTCCAGAGTGGAATATTGTGAAAGTGGGTCGATGAACCCTCTGCCAGACACTGAAACACGTATGTAACGCAGCAGCGATGGCGAGGCATTGCAGCGTCTCTGACCAGAGAGTATGCGCTTGACCGCGCGAGTGTTGCGAGCAGTTCGCTAGTTGTCGCTATGCAGAGCAGTACTCTGTCTGTAGTCGTGGCAGTCTGAAGCTCGATTTAGTTACGAGCAGTCGGTCAGTAGTAGTCGTGCAGTGCAGTTCGCTACTAGTTGTCATGTAGTGCAGTACGCTAATAGTCGTCATGCAGAGCGGTCGGTCAGTAGTAGCAGCCCAGTGCGGTTGTGTGATGTAGGCGGTCGGCAACACTGGTCAAGATGCTGAATGAGGTATACTGTTAATTAATATAATCATTAGATAATGTAAAAATTTATTTATTGTAATTATTCTCCAACAAATGCCCCAATAATAATTTTTATTTCAAAAGCATTTTTTCAAAAATTTAATTTTTATTGAACTAAAGATTTCGTTGCACTTCCCATTTCACTCCACTTTTTTTAAAGAAAAATTTCAGTAAAATCACAAAAAAAAGGAATATTATTATTTGCAATGCAGTTCCTCCAAGCCGTGCGCACGAAAAAGAGCAGAAATTTGACATCCAGTTATACTGAGGTAAGAATCTAATTCTGATTGTTTTACACAGGGCCAAAGACCGATATTTCGGTTTAATTGAATTTTCGTATCACTGAATAGACTTTAATTTTTTGTGAAGAACTTATATTTGAGTCAGATTGCTAATTTTATTTAATTGTCATTGTCAGTAGATTCCATTGTGGGAAAGTTACACTTAGCGCAATGTCCATTAGCATTTCTAAATAATATTGTCATTTCATTTAAAATTTTTGTGGGGAGGTTACACTTGGCTCCCATTTGTATTAAGTATTATCTTTTTATTTTCTTTTAAATTACGGTGGGGAGGTTACACTTGGCGACACCCAGTCCAGGATCGTATTTCGTTGAGAATCTTTTGAAAAACAGTCAGATATCTGCTCTTATTTGCTTAAGTATAATTAGGATTTGGCGCAACGCTTTTACTAATATTGTGACTTTCTTTCTACAGGTCAACGGCAATTCGTTGCTCTGTTGTATTTGTGTGTTATTTTTCGCATTGTGCTTCTTTGTTTTGTGAATATTTGTGACTATTGTAAAAATGCCGCGAAAGACTGTGAATAGTGTATCGCGAGGTATTACGAACGAAATTACCGGCTCAAACGACTTTACCGATAGGACATGTGACACGCAGTGTGATGATGACAATCCTGCGTTCACTAACGATCAGTGCATTACAACCATTAATGATGACTTTTACCCTAATGATGAACAAACGAACTCAATTGTCTCGTCTGTTAATTTGACGACAATTGATGACGCGGAGCGGTCTATAGTAATGAGCGCTGCCGAGCTTAACACACCCGATTTAGAAAATCCAAGTAGTGTACAGACAAATTTTTCTAATGAAAATGGACAGTGTACTGAAAGTACGACGGATTTATTTAATTCCGAAAGAGTGTCTGACAGTGTATATTTGACTGGCAAACCTTTTTCTAAAATGCAGAATGACCAAATGGTCGCACAAAACGTGACAATTGCACATATACCACCACACAGTACTGAGAATGCAACAGCTACTTTTGGGTGGGATCAAGTTATGGCATTTTTACGACAAATGGCTGAAAAACAGGTTAATGATTCCAAACACTTAAATGAAAAACTTGACAATAATGACAGAAATCTCAAACAACTTATTGAACAGATCAAACAAGATAACGAAAAACTCAAACAACAACTTGATGAAAGTTTCGACAACCATTTCAAACAACTTAGCGAAGCAACTGATAAAAGTTTCGAACTCACAAACGAAAAACAAGACGACCTTAAAGAACAGAACAAACAAGTTAGGGAACAGATTACAGCTGTTACCGTGCAATGTCGGGACAGTAAAGAACAATTACGTGAAGATACTGAGGCTTGTGCTAATAACAGTAATGAAGAAGTTGGCACTGTTGCACAAGAATTAAGTAGCACACGTGTAGGCACAACAGAATCACATAAAGATGACATTAATGCAGTCACTGAACAATGTTCAGCAAACGCAACACTGATACACGAAATTAATGCAGTCAATAAACGATGCCTTAAAAACGCAGTACAGATTCGCGACGAAGTTAATTTAGAGTCAGTGGAAGTTTCACACACTCCGAATACGGAAGCTGACGAGGAATTTGCACGACAGATCAACCAAATTGACGAAAATATTAAAGTAACAGAGTTAAAAACTATTTCAGTCACCAATACGTCACAGAATCCACCAGTTTGCGAACATTTGTCTGACTCACGCAGCGTGTATAATGTGAACAATTTACAGAGACTACGCGAATTAAAATCCGAAAAGCTACGCGACTTAAAATATAAAAAGCTACGCAACTTGAAGTACGAAACGACACAGACAAACAGACTTTCACACAAACCTGAACGTGTTCTCAAATTCAATAACGAGAGCGTTGATAATAAGCAATTTGTATTTGCCAGAAAATGTAAGGAATTTAATAATGACAGCGTACAGATACATGATTTGCATTGTATACGACAATTTATTTCTGTACTTTCACCGCTATTACCTGTAATGCAGAAACTAGCTTTGAACCTGATGCAACAATTTGCTATTGTATTTTCATCAGCATTACGTATTATGCAGAAACTGGAGTTAGCAAGAATACAGCGATTTACTTTTGGAATTTTACCGCTATTGCCTGTAACGCAAAAACTAAAATTTATTTGCAGTGCGTAAATGACCTCAGGGGATTCATTACGCTTTAATGAATATGTGCCGTAGCGAGCATAGGGCCCCGAGCTGTAGTAGTGCTGTTTCATATTTAGTTTTCTGCACTGCTGCCTTTTCTTCTACTATCCTTTATATCTATCAAAACTGCTCTTTAACTATTGCTCTACCTAGTACTAAGAAACGAGTAATGAAAACCGGATATGACAAATATTTTACCGAATGTGACAATTTTCAGTAGGCACTCCCGTAATGACAACTACCGCCGTAATTTTAATAACAGATAAATTCGTAATCATCAGTATGTGTAAAATTTTTGAGCAATCGGAACCACATTTTTGTAACAATAGATGTTTTTCGCTATAATAGCATAAAAGTCAACCGCTTAGCATGCCTAACCAACAATGCAGTCTACAAGGTCAACCAAACTTTAATGTTTCGCCGCGTGCACGTATAGTCCCAGCCCCAATAAATAGTAACGCATGGCAGCAAAGAAATAACTACGTACAGACAACACACTATTTCAACTCGTATCGCAATGCGCCGTATAGAAATTACTATCATGACAGACGTAAAAATAACGAGCACAATTTTCAGCGTACATCTAATAACAGTCGATCATATTAGCAGCAACAACATCAGCAACAACAAATAATCATGAATGAAACAGACAATAGGTGTCATCGATAGCGTAATACGTCAATAAGAAATAACAGAACAGTTCGTATAGTGGATATGCCACAACATTCTCCCGTAAACAATAACACGTACGATAAATTTTAACCAGATACAGCACAGATTGCATATTACAGTAACGCAAACATTACTTTTGACACGCAGAATTTTGTTCACGAGAATGTTATTTGAAACATGCTCTGTTGAATGCACCACTTTTATCGCACCCAGACCTTACTAAAAATTTTTCCATTGCTACCGACAGTTCCAACACCGCTTTAGGCGTACACATTTTCCAGGAAATTGAAGAAGATGGCTCTACAGTAATTAAAAACATCGCATTTGCAAGTCGCATTCTGTCACCTGCTGAGCGAAATTATTCCGTTACAGAATTGGAAACATTATGTGTTGTATGGGCTTTTACGAGATTTCGGCACTTTCTTTATGGCAGACATACCACCGTTTACACAGACCATAGAGCTATACAATTTTTGCTTTCAGCTAAATTTACTCACGATAGATTAAGCAGATGGAAACTTTATTTACAAGAATTTAATTTTACAATAGTTCACATTCCCGGCACGCAAAATGTTATAGCAGACGCACTATCGCGTTCTCTCGGCAACAATCAGCAAGACGTAGCAACCAACTTCTGCAAAACAAATTTCAGTGTCATGTACATTCAGCAAGTTGCATTTGAAAATTTTATTTCTTCGTCATTACAGGACATAGCACAAGAACAAAACAAAGACAATGTGTGGAAAGAAATTAAACACCTTTGGCAAGATAAGAATAAAGTTACGATTAGAAACCATTACACAGTGCGCAATGACATTCTGTTTCGCCGCTCTCATCCTGACAGCAACAATTGGTTATTATGCATTCCTGACGAACTGGTTAACAAATTAATTTGGTACACTCATTTAAGCTACGCACATTACGGAGCACGAAAATGTTTTCTTATCCTGAGACAGAACTGTTATTTTACCAACATGGAGAAACGTATTCGACGAGTTTTAGCGTCTTGTAAAATTTGCCAGAAAGCTAAATCAGACACCACTTCACATATTCCTCCATTATATCCCATTATACCTGTTAAATTAAGACATATGGCTGCAGTAGATATTTTTGGTCCGATTCCCAGAACTAACAGAGGTTTTTGCTACATCTTTGTCGCTGTTGAGCTCACTTCAAAATTTGTTACTTTCACTCCATTACGCAAAGCTACTGCCAAAACTGTTTCGAAGGCATTTGTAAAACATTTTCTATCTCATGTAGGGCATGTGATGAAAGTAATTTCTGACAATGGATCACAATTTCGTAGTAGCGTATGGACACGCATGTTACAAGCCAGAAACATTTCTCCGATCTATATATCCAAGTACCATGCTTCTTCGAACCCTTGTGAACGGTTAATGAAAGAAATTGGTAAACTGTGTAGAATATACTGCCACAAAAGACATATTGATTGGGATACACACATACTCTCATTCCAAGACGTAATTAATTCCATACCAAATGAATCCACTATGCTATCTCCGTCTGTTATACTGAAAAACGTTGAACCACCAAACAAAATTAAAGAATTAGTAAAATTTCCCAAAAGTCGTCGCCTACGACACCACGAAATAATTAACATTGCGCTGAACAACATCAAACGTGCCGCAGAGCGCCGGAGAAGACAGCAAAAACAGGTTTGTACACGTCGCGACTTTCCCGTTGGACAGAAGATACTAGTACATACACACTATTTATCCAGCAAATTAAAAGGTAAGTGCAGTAAATTTGAACTTCTATACGCAGGTCCATATCGGATTCGCAGCATCCCTCACCCCAATGTTGTACACGTCGAAACTTTGAGAACTAGAAAATCGAAAGGCAATCACCACATCTCAAATATTAAACCGTTTATTGAGTGAAACCACTGTATGATTCAACACACTATGATGCCATTTACTAACGCAATTATTTCACCTGACTAATTACTGATGATTATCATATTTTTTTTGGCAAGTGCCCGACAAGGTAAGGTTAGCAGGTCGCTTTTCTTGTCGTTACACATCAGACCGTGTATACTTTTCCAGACGAACTTACGTATTTTATGACTAATTACGCAATGTTAGCTAATGACATGTTAATTTCATTACATTTTTTTTTATTAAAGGGTTTAATTCTCGTCTCTATTAACTACACTCTATACAAGCTGAACACAACGAACGTCACATTTTGTCTTTTTATGTACGATTGTTTTCATGTTTTGTTTATATGCACTGTGAAATAGTTAAGATATAACACACCAGTGACTTTGACATATTTTTGCCTTATGACATCTCAACATCGTGACTGTTTTACATTTTTTGCTGCTGCATTGTATTATTCTGTGTACATTTTTTTGCATCTGAACACTGTCAATGTCTTTGACACATTACGTTTTCTGTCATGTTATGCTGTATGGCTAATTGTGTCACCATAAACCAGTTATTATTTAGTGGGTATAGGATTTAAATGCAAGACATTAATCTTTGTTCATCAATTTCAGAAAGAAATGATGCGTGTAAGAGATAAATTCAACAGAAATGGGAATTTCACCTAAGGAATAAACGAAAGAAGATGCAATAACTTTATGGGGAAAAGTAAATGGATCAGGATTAACAAGCATTAACAAGAATATACTATACTCATCATAGAATAGCAGTCTTAACTAATTTTTTCTTTCAGAATACAAGGTGATTGATGCAGGCTGTCAGAGAGAACTACACATCTTAGTTTTAGTGATGAAATATGCTAGAGATAAGGAATAGTTGTATAATGAGTAATGAAGTGATTTTTTGCAGATGACAGGTGATGATGATAATGAAGTTATGGTAATGTGGATAATGAAGTGATGGATAATGAAGTTTTTTCTTTACAGATGAGGATAATGTTGAAGTTATGTATTTATGCTATGTAGTTATTTAAGTATTTGTTGCAGTTTGTTTTGACAGCAGGTGTTACATTGCATAGTAGGATGACAGAAAGTTTTGGAAAGGACAGCTATGGAACACATTTTATACACATTTCACTACCTGTTAATTCGAAGTTCACTACTTTTCAGACTTTTATCCATTGTGGATGTGGAACACTGCGACTGTGGTGTGAAAAGGTTTTCGGAAATTACTGCAACCAGTCGCCTTTTATGTAGATGTATTTTATTTAACCATGGTTAAATAAAATACATCTACATAAAAGGCGACTGGTTGCAGTAATTTCTGAAAACCTTTTCACTACTTTTCAGCATAGTGTGCGTTTCTTCTTTCAGGTCAATAATCCTTTTTGTATTTTTTCCAGGAGAAGCTTTTCATGATACTTACTAAACCTGTTAGTTATTATACCTGTTCTAGTACTTGCATTTACATTTTTTACCCATTTGTATCTATCATTTATAAATGTGATCACATATACTGCCTTGTTACATAACCTTGCTACAGCTGACTCATGACGAATGACGTTACCTATCCTCATTTGCAGCAATAGGCCAAAGCAAATATTGTTATGCCTCAGCAATTAATTAACGATCCCAACGCAATGCATTGCTAACAAAAAAAAATGTATTACCAGTCCCAAGTAGTGATACCAGTTTGAGAAAATTCTGAATAATACTGATTAGCTCTGAATAGTATGTCGCTTGAGTAATGACTTCTTAATGAGACAAAAAAAAGTATATATTTAAGATAATGCTTTGTCACTAGCTAATAACTGCCACTGTTTATTGTAATGAGACTACTTATAATGCCTGTGATTATTAATGCTATGACTGTAATTAACTGATTTTTAATAATGACTTTGTAATGATCTGAATACTACTGAATGAGGAACACTGTTTATTGTAATGAGACTACTTATAATGCCCATGATTATTAATACTATGACTGTAATTAACTGATTTTTAATAATGACTTCGTAATGATCTGAATAATACTGAATGATGAACTATGTTTTGTTCTATTCAATACTTGCTGGCCACTGAGTGCCAATAATTAATGTCAGTCGATGAATTGTTATTAATTATGCCATTAATTAACTCTTGTTTTCAATGTTCATACTTTGTAATTGGAAATGAATGTGACTGTTTAATAATGCTTTGTAATTAGGAGAAGACTAATGATTCTTACTATTGGAATGACAAATGATTGATTAACGACAAATGATTAATTAACTGTAATTAGGAAAAGGCTAATGATTATTATTGAAATGACAAATGATTAATTAACTGTTATTAGGAGAAGGTTAATGATTCTTGATTATACTTTGTAATTGGAAAGGAATGTGACTGTTTAATAATGCTTTGTAATTAGGAAAAGGCTAATGATTAATACTATTGGAATGACAAATGATTAATTAACCATACTATACTTTGTAACTAGTAAAAGAAGGGTACTGATTCTGTGTAAAACAATTAATGAACATTTTTCTGTAATACTACATACTTGGTACAGAAATGTTCAATAACTGGGCTATGAATGCCACAAACTGCTAATTAAGTCTGTAATTGTCAATATTATGTGACTTGATGTCCTTCACCTCATAAGCTGACTACCCTGAATTACTGCAATGTCCATTTGTCCTGTTTATCCTAGTGATCATGGAGCACTATCTTTGGTTTTGCACTAATTCTACGTTGGTGTGCCTTGTAAGAGCGTGGTGTTGACACGACATGCTGTCCACCACCGTGAGCAATGAAGACGTTATTATGGTCCCACTGTTTGGTGTACCTAATGTACTGCCAAAATGAAAACATGGAACATTACTACGACAGTTCAGTGTCTTGGCTACACTGATAAATTCTGATGGGAAAAGAACTTCAAGTTGTGTCACTTGGTGTTGTACTTCTGTGGAAAGATATGGACTTTCAGAACAGCTGTGTGCAGTCTAAAGTGCTACAACCATGATGCAATCCTTCCCTTTCCTATCCTAATTCTTGTCACATAGTGAAAATCATTTTTTGCTAACATTATTTATGTTCATGGCTATACATTTTTTTAGATTTGCTGAACTCCAGTGCGAGTACACTTATGTCACTGGTCGACATGATGTTTTGCCATTATGTTTATTTGTTGTGAAAATGCTAGACATTTTTTCAGTGCGTGTGCACTTTGGACATGATTTTTTTTTTGCCATTATGTTTATTTGTTGTAAAAATGCTAAAGACATTTTTTCAGTGCGTGTGCACTTTGGACATGACTTTTTTTGCCATTATGTTTATTTATTGCGAAAATGCTAAAGACATTTTTTTTCGATTTGTTCTGAAGTACAGTATATGTACACTCTTGTCTTTTATATTGTATATACATTTTTATTTTAATCATATGTTCTGAACTACAGTGCATGTGCACTTATGTTAGGCGTTAATATGTTTTCTATTGAACTTCAGTGCCTGTACACTTTTCTCATTTTTCAATATGATTTGTACTATTCTGTATATTCAATACTTCAATGCGTATGCACTTATGTCATTTGTTACTAATTGTATATACATTTCATCATTTGCTGATATGTTCTCAACTGCAGTGCATGTGCACTCATGTCACTTTTCAACATAATATTTTTTGCCAGTCTGTTCATTTGTTCTGAATATGCTAAAGATTTTTTTCAGTGCCTGTGCACTTTGTTATCTGTCAAATAATTTGTATATATATTTTTCTGATTTGTTACTATGTTTTGTACTCACATTTTGTCTTTGTCTGATATATTTTGTACTTAGTGCGTGTGCACAACATTTAATTCATGTACTACATCTAAATATTCTGTAAATTGTAGAAGTTTATTAATTAATTAAAAATTTTGCCGCGATTGGCAAGTCCAAATGACTCACCATCGCTGCCAAATTTTTGCCCCCCCAGTGGAGGGTTATGAAACACGTATGTAACGCAGCAGCGATGGCGAGGCATTGCAGCGTCTCTGACCAGAGAGTATGCGCTTGACCGCGCGAGTGTTGCGAGCAGTTCGCTAGTTGTCGCTATGCAGAGCAGTACTCTGTCTGTAGTCGTGGCAGTCTGAAGCTCGATTTAGTTACGAGCAGTCGGTCAGTAGTAGTAGTGCAGTGCAGTTCGCTACTAGTTGTCATGTAGTGCAGTACGCTAATAGTCGTCATGCAGAGCGGTCGGTCAGTAGTAGCAGCCCAGTGCGGTTGTGTGATGTAGGCGGTCGGCAACACTGGTCAAGATGCTGAATGAGGTATACTGTTAATTAATATAATCATTAGATAATGTAAAAATTTATTTATTGTAATTATTCTCCAACAAATGCCCCAATAATAATTTTTATTTCAAAAGCATTTTTTCAAAAATTTAATTTTTATTGAACTAAAGATTTCGTTGCACTTCCCATTTCACTCCACTTTTTTTAAAGAAAAATTTCAGTAAAATCACAAAAAAAAGGAATATTATTATTTGCAATGCAGTTCCTCCAAGCCGTGCGCATGAAAAAGAGCAGAAATTTGACATCCAGTTATACTGAGGTAAGAATCTAATTCTGATTGTTTTACACAGGGCCAAAGACCGATATTTCGGTTTAATTGAATTTTCGTATCACTGAATAGACTTTAATTTTTTGTGAAGAACTTATATTTGAGTCAGATTGCTAATTTTATTTAATTGTCATTGTCAGTAGATTCCATTGTGGGAAACTTACACTTAGCGCAATGTCCATTAGCATTTCTAAATAATATTGTCATTTCATTTAAAATTTTTGTGGGGAGGTTACACTTGGCTCCCATTTGTATTAAGTATTATCTTTTTTTTTTCTTTTAAATTACGGTGGGGAGGTTACAACACTTAAGTGTGATTTACAGAGTACTGATATAGATGTAGCCGTAGATGAGTGTAGGCAAACTGTGCTTAGGACAGTACGCCAGTTACTTTGAATGCGGCGACTGGAGGCAACACGTGCTGACTGAAAACGGGAATGCGGCCAGTAATGCTTTCTGGAGCGCTTCGCTCCAAAATTAGGTTAGGTTAGTGTTGTTTTAACGTCCCGTCGACAACGAGGTCATTAGAGACGGAGCGCAAGCTCGGGTTAGGGAAGGATGGGGAAGGAAATCGGCCGTGCCCTTTCAAAGGAACCATCCCGGCATTTGCCTGAAACGATTTAGGGAAATCACGGAAAACCGAAATCAGGATGGCTGGAGACGGGATTGAACCGTCGTCCTCTCGAATGCGAGTCCAGTGTGCTAACCACTGCGCCACCTCGCTCGGTCGCCCCAAAATCGGCGCCGATAGCAGTGAGCGTGACCTGGCGTGACTGACTTCAAGTTTTCAGCTTCGACAAATACAGGAAATTAAAAAAGAAAACATTTTGGTTGGCAAAAATCTGGCACTTATGCTCCATTTTAGCCCACATTCTATTACATTTCATCACACAATGTGTGAAGACTCACTCTGCTGCAAGCTAGGAGCGGTAATATTAGTAGAACACCCTCGCCCACGAACGACAGATGGCCAGAGAAAATGAGAACGAAGACAAGTAGTGCTGCACCTTGTATAGGAAGCTGTGATTCGCCAGTTAGCATTGGCGCCACCTGCATAAGTTTGATTATTTATACTTGCCGTTTAAATATTTGTGCAGAGTTCCATCTATGCTGATGGCATTACCCACACTGGTGGGTTTCTAATTATGATTTTAATAACTCTATTCCACCCTGAAAGCTTAGTTAAGGATTTCATTTAATGTTGTATATCATTGATGGATGAATCGACCAATCATGAGCACTCCCTGAGCAGGCAGGCACGGAGCTGTAGGCAAGTTCACTGGACAGACTGTGACTAGAATGAGAATTTCACTCTGCAGCGGAGTGTGTGCTGATATGAAACTTCCTGGCAGATTAAAACTGTGTGCCCGACCGAGACTCGAACTCGGGACCTTTGCCTTTCGCGGGCAAGTGCTCGGTCGGGCACACAGTTTTAATCTGCCAGGAAGTTTCGTATCAGCGCATACTCCGCTGCAGAGTGAAATTCTCATTCTGGAAACATCCCTCAGGCTGTGGCTAAGCCATGTCTCGGCAATATCCTTTCTTTCAGGAGTGCTAGTTCTGCAAGGTTCGCAGGAGAGCTTCTGTAAAGTTTGGAAGGTAGGAGACGAGATACTGGCAGAAGTAAAGCTGTGAGTACTGGGCGTGAGTCGTGATTCGGTAGCTAAGTTGGTGGAGCACTTGCCCGCGAAAGGCAAAGGTCCCGAGTTCGAGTCTCGGTCGGGCACACAGTTTTAATCTGCCAGGAAGTTTCAGACTGTGACTAGTTTTCCGAGAGGTAAGATAAAAATAAACTATCAATTAAAACTGTCTTTAGAATGTTTATGCACGGTTTCTATATGCCAACAAACACGTGCAATAACAGTTGTTACATATTACTAACGTTCTCAGTCAGTGATAATTAGATTCCGTGATCTTTGATACAAACTTTAATACTAGACTGGCTCTTAGAAAATAATGCTCATTATAACATATCGTTACCTGATTTTGAGATCGAAGTAATAACGAATCGGTTGGCATCCCAGCATTTTGATCTTTCATTATTATGATGTCGAAACATTCTCACTTGTTACTCCAGAGATTCATTGTTTAATGCATGAATCATAGCAACTGCGGCAAACGCCGAAGAAATTCCGTGGGGACAGTGAGACAGCTGTACAAAACACAAGGTATGTATACCTCTCCCATGTAACAGTAGGGGACGATCAGGGGAAAACGCTAAAGTATTTTCTAGTGAAATACTCAATGTAGCTATCCACATGAAACAATTCGCAAAGATCTACTTGTACTGTTAGCGTCTCCAGCGCAGTATAATGTTACGACAGCAGCATTCCTATCTCATCTCAATTAATTATGGAGGGGTAGGAACAGCCACATGTGCTGTCAGTGGTCTCGCAGGTCAAAGGCCCTGGAGTAAATGAGAAAAGTTGTATTACACGGCACAAAGATAGCACCCGCAGTCCTGTCGAATTGCCATATACGCGATACTTTGAAAACAAGTAGCTTGGATGGGGCGTGCTTGCGCGCTATATGAAGCACGGCGGTGCACTCTTAATCAAAGTGTTTCGAAGGTCGTGTAGGATAGTAGTGTGAGAGTTTCTGATAGAGAAATGGAGAAAGTTAATGCAACACAGGAATTAACTATCATTGGACGAGCAGTAATCCAGCTACTTCTGTACTCTACGAATCACAACAGAATCTGTAACAGAGACAGAAAACTGTTAGTATTAACTTCAAGATCTCTGGGTCGACATGTAGAGGGCTGATTAATGTTACAGTTTTCAAACTAAAAGGAGGTTGTAGAATCTACTAAGCTAGAATTCGTGAGAAAAGTACTAATTTTCCTCGAATGGCTACTAGTTGAGATTTTTCAGCATTTCCGTTAGTTTCTCAAAAGTCTGACAGGCATGGGATCTTTAGCACCAGTCTTCTTCTTGTATAGTCTCGATGCTCTGTCTTATTATGCCCTGATACAGATTGCAAACAACTGGGAAGTATTATAACGAAAAGCGTACAGGTATTTGAGTTGTCTATTTTGTAGCCCAACTACATTTTTTGCAGAGCCCCCAGTAAAGTGAAGCCTATCATTGCTCCAGAAGTTGGACCGTTACAGAATCCGGGGAATAACTCACAACTGGTTCACCACTTGCTTTAGCAATAGACAGCAAAAGGTCATTATTCACAGTGTTGAGAATGGCTGTGATGTGGGGTCCGAGGGGGATACGGTCAAGTGGCGGTTGCTCCAGGGATCAGTGTTTGGGCCACTCCAGTTCCTTATTTATATAAATGATATATCCTCTAGTGCTACCGGTAACTCTAAAATATTTCTGTTTGCCGAAGACACTAGCTTGGTAGTAAAGAACGTTGTGTGCAACATTGGCTCACTTTCAAACAGTGCAGTTCCTGACCTAACTTCATGGCTTGTAGAAAATAAACTAACGCTAAATCACAATAAGACTCAATTTTTACAGTTTCTAACACTCAATTCAACAAAATATGGGGTTTTAATTTCACAGAATGGGCATGTGATTAGTGAAACTGAACAGTTCAAATTTCTAGGTGTTCAGATAGATACTAAACTGTCGTGGAAAGGCCGCATTCAGGATCTTCTTCAAAGACTTAATGCTGCCATTTTTACTATGCAAACGGTATCGGAAGTACGTAATCGTTCGACACGAAAATTAGTCTACTTTGCTTATTTTCATTCGCTTATGTCGTATGGTACCGGGTCCCATGAGATCACCGAAGTTAAGCGCCGTTGGGCGTGGCTGGTACTTGGATGGGTGACCATCCAGCCGCCATGCGCTGTTGCCATTTTTCGAGGTGCACTCAGCCTCATGATGCCAATTGAGGAGCTACTCGACCGAATAGTAGCGGCTTCGGTCAAAAATATCATCATAACGACCGGGAGAGCAGTGTGCTGACACCGCACCCATCCTATCCGCATCCTCCCCTGAGGATGACACGGCGGTCGGATGGTCCCGGTAGGCCACTCGTGGCCTGAATACGGAGTGCTTTTTATGTCGTATGGTATCATACGAGGGCCGTTCAGAAAGTAACCTCCGGTTGATTTAAAAAAATACACCAAGTTAAATAAAAATATTTTAATATATACATCTTACAACTACATCTTTGCACTATTTTTCTACATAGTCTCCATAGCGATTGAGGCACTTATCGTATCTCTTCACAAGCTTTGAAATTCCTTCTGCATAAAAATCACCCGCTTGTGCCTGGAGCCAGCCTGTGACCGCATCTTTGAGCTCTTCGTCGTCATCAAACCGCTGTGACCCGAGCCATTTCTTCAAATGCATGAAGAGGTGATAATCACTTGGCGCCAGGTCTGGGCTGTAAGGTGGATGGTTGATAACGTCCCACTTGAAGGACTCAAGAAGAGCCGTTGTTCTGCGAGCAGAGGGAGGACGGGCGTTATCGTGCAAAAAAACGATACCGGAAGTCAGCATACCACGGCGTTTGTTCTGTATAGCCCGTCGTAACTTTTTTATTGTTTCACAGTACACGTCTTGATTAATGGTCGTACCACATTCCATGAATTCAACCAACAACACCCCTTTGGCATCCCAAAACACCGTTGCCATCAGTTTTCTGGCAGAAAAATCTTGCGAGGCTTTTCTTGGTTTGGTAGGCGAATTTGAATGTGCCCACATCTTTGATTGTTCTTTTGTCTCAGGGTTCACGTACTTAATCCAGGTTTCGTCACCGGTCACGATTCTGTTTAACAATGGTTCTCCTTCGTCCTCATAACGTGGCAGAAAGTCTAATGCAGAGGCCATCCTTTGAGTTTTGTGGTGGTCGGTAAGAATTTTGGGCACCCATCGTGCACAGAACTTACGGTAACCCAATCTTGCTGTCACTATCTCGTACAAGAGAGTCTTAGAAATCTGTGGAAAACCAGTAGACAACTCCGATATTGAGAAACGTCGATTTTCACGAACTTTTGCATCAACTGTCTGAACGAGTTCGTCAGTCACCAATGATGGTCTACCACTCCTCTCTTCATCATGAACGTTTTCTCGTCCACTTTTAAATAAACGTACCCATTCACGGACAACTCCTTCACTCATAACTCTTGGTGCGTACACGGCACAAAGCTCACGATGAATAGCTGCTGCAGAATATCCTTTGGCTGTAAAAAACCTTATGACAGCACGCACTTCACATTTGGCGGGGTTTTCTATTGCAGCACACATTTCAAACTGCCACAAAAACTAAACTAGCGCAAGTACGACGTTCACTCGACCACGGCTTGATGCCGACTGACCTGTTGAGTGCGTGAACGCACAGATGGCGTCGCTACTCCCCCCACAACCCGCACTGTGACCAATCGGAGGTTACTTTCTGAACCGCCCTCGTATTTTGGGGTAACTCTTCCCATTCTAAAAGGATACTTTTGGCTCAGAAACGAGCGGTTTGGGCAGTAAGTGGTGTAGGTTCACGAACCTCTTGTCGACCGCTGTTCGCGAGTGTAGGTATTTGACATTGGCTTCTCAATATAAATATATTCCTTACTGTCATTTCTTGTTAACAATATTAGCTTACTCCCAAGAATAACCACCTTTCACTCAATTAATACTCGTCAGAAATCAAACCTACATTTGGAACTAACTTACTTAACTCTTGTGCAGAAAGGTGTGCAGTATACTGCTGCATCTATTTTCAATAAGCTACCACAATAATTCAAAAATCTTAGCAGTAATCCACGCGCTTTCAAATCGAAACTGAAGAGTTTCCTCATGAGTCACTCCTATTCTGTAGAGGAATTCCTTGAAAAAGTAAGCTGATTCTTGTTGTATTGTTGACTGTGTTTACTTAAACTTATGGCTTGACTTTTTTTCAGGTTCATAAATATTTTATTTTTACCTGTTATTACTTTTGTGTTGTAATTTCATGTACTGACACGTTCAATGACCATGGAGATATGCTCCTCAATTTGGTCCTATGGAACTCGACTTGTAAATAAATAAATAGAAGTGACAATATAAGCTCACCAGAGGAAATATTAATCACCCCATCACAAGACTGGTGTGCTCTACGTATACCGCTTGACAAACAAAGGGAAACACCAAGGAGCGGAAGGGGAAATGAAATTTCACGGAGGATGTGAGATGTTATTTCAGTTATTATGATACGAGATCAATTTTATAAATAACTTGGCAGCAAGAGCCCACTTATCAGTATGACGTTGCTCCCCCTCTGACATGAACGCTTGCACTAATTCGGTTTGGAAGAGTGTCGTAAAGCCGTTGGATCCTATCACGAGGCAAACTAGACCACAACTGTTGTAACAGGTCCTTGATACCTTGGGTAATGACAATGGGATGAAATTAACGTCAGAGCTCGTCCCACACATGTTCTATCGGTGACAGAACTGAGGATCTTTCTGGCCATGTGAGTACCGCAACATCACACAGAGAGTCCACGAATACGCGTGATACGTGTGAACGAGCACTGTCCTGTTGAAAAATGGCACCACTATACTGCAGTATGAGAGTTAACGCATGAGGTCGTAGGATGCCAGTAACGTTTTGTTGTGTTGCCTGACTTCCTTCAGGCACTACCAGTGTTGGTTCAAATGGCTCTTAACACTATGGGACTTAACTTCTGAGGTCATCAGTCCCCTAGAACTTAGAACTAGTTAAACCTAACTAACCTAAGGACATCACTCACATCCATGCCCGAGGCAGGATTCGAACCTGCGACCGTAGTGGTCGCGCGGTTAGAGACTGTAGCACTTAGAACCGCTCGGCCACTCCGGCCGGCACTACCAGTGTGACATTAAGTCATACACGATTGCTTCCCTCGTCACAACACCCTGAGTACACTGTTGTGCTGTTCCGAAACACTGAAAGAATGGGACCTCTCTTAAGTTATTGCTTTACTCGCAAACGATGGTCATCCAGGGTAGGGCAGAAACGCGATTTTTCACTGAACACAATGCGACCCCATTCGCCAACAGTCTACGCTTCTCGACCATGGCACCGCTCCAATACCAGCCATCTTTGTTGTGGTGTTGACAGCAGCGTATGCATAGTACGGCAATTCCTAAGCCCGGCTGCTCGTAGTATCCGACCAACGGTGTGGGACGAGACAGAATGTTGCAGAGAATCCATTACTTTTTCTCAAATGATAAGCGTAGGTGAGAAGGACTTAACGACGTGCTTACTGCACAACAGGGTGATCCTCCTTTGTGGTGGGCAGATGTGTTCGACAGAGGTTTTGACATCAAGTACACCTGTCCCCACGTTTCCATGCAATCCTGCATTGGGCCATTGTCACATTCAAATGCCCCACAAATCTGGATACAGCACAATTCGACCAGCCAGTCAGATGGAGACCCGCAATGAGGCCACTATCAAAATCCTTCAGGTGTTCATAAGTCTGTTTCACATGAGTACGTTGAATCTCCATATCCTTCACAGTGACACTGTTAGCATCTCTTATACATACAATACCAGGGTTGGTAACAACACTAAACACGAGCATCACTGGCGGATATTCTATGTCACAGAGAGTTGCAACTCTAATCGTTTGTATTGCAGCC
Source organism: Schistocerca piceifrons (assembly GCF_021461385.2). Lineage (NCBI taxonomy): Eukaryota > Metazoa > Arthropoda > Insecta > Orthoptera > Acrididae > Schistocerca > Schistocerca piceifrons. The sequence continues at coordinate 562,182,398 of NC_060139.1, forward strand.
GATAGCATATGCGTGTACGAAGTTACAACGACATCCAATTACGTGTTTTGAGTGCTTCACTTTTTTTGTCAGTGATTACAGTTTGTAACTGAAACCAGGAGGTCATATAAGCCTCTACCGCTGATGTAAGACATGGCAGCGAATGAGCCACTTAGGTGTAGGGAATCAGCGTTCTAAGATGGGTCGACGTAAGATGTAAAATATTCACTGAGAGTAGGTATAGTGTTTGGGTGTGTCCATGACTACACCACTGACGTAGTTGCCCAATGTGTTGATGCACCAAGGTAGACTGTCCAAAAATGGAGTACCACCACAGTCTAACATAACAGTCGCGACACTTCGCCTCGATTTTGTTGCCTACCGCGCGAGCACCGCCCCAAGCGGCCAGTAAGTTAAACTGTGAGTTCGGCGCGATCGTGAAAGCGAATAGTGGTTGTTTATCTTGATTTCTACAATGGTTTTTACAAGCGGGAGCGTTTGTAGCACAATAAATTGCAGCAACAACAAGAAGAAGACACCACAGCTGTCTCTTTTTAGGTATCCTAAGGATCCTGAGAGGTATATACCGTCATGTTACTGAACTGTATCGTCAGGATTCATTTGCAAACTACATGTGTATTAAAGATTAATGTTTCGTTTTAGGAGCAGAAAATGGCTAATTAATAGCAGACGTGAAGACCTTAAGAAAAATCACCCAGTTTACCTGTATAATAATACTAGGTTTTGTCCGCTACATTTCGAACAAAACCAGTCCATGAATGCAGACAATAATAAAGTCGTGTGGAATTCAGTACCCACATTGTTTGACATCCCAAATAAGCCACCTATACTGACGATGAAAAGGAAACTGCCACAAAGTTTCGACAATCCATCTAAAGCTGTAAAACAGTCCTACGACACAGAAGCAGCCAGTTCAGCTCTCCGTGTATTCGTGTGAATCGTCAACGCACATCTGCTTTGACGATGAAGTGGTTAGATACTCATTGAACTAAATATGTTCCTAAGTATGGCATTGCTGATAATAAATTAGTAATTACTGTTGTACAAAGCGTGTTAAGTGTCAGAATGTGCAGATCGATAGACTTCGAGCAAAACTATTACAGGAAACGGAAAGTGTCTACAGACAGCGACAGAAACTGTATCAGAAGGATCAAGTGAACAAGGACAAACGAATATTGAAGTCTGTAGGTATGTATGTCATTCACTTCTGTTGTTAGTCACCTAATTTCTTTTGCTCTCTTCATGTGATGACATTTTGTTAGCACCTTGTTCACTGACAGTTTGTTTTAAAATTATTCAAATATTTGATTTTGCCTGAAATGTAATGTAATCAGCTCATTATAAAGTTTTCAGCATATTTCTCCCACTATTTGGCAGCTGCTTGGCCCACTTAGAATAATATAAAGATGAAGGTCGTACTTGTGACAGCAGGCGACAATGACAAACACAGTAGGCCTACAGAACGATAAATGAGCTGTCGATCGCTTTCGCATGTCGAGGTACATGTCTGTGCGTCTTACGTGTGAATCTTTGTGTTTATATTCTTTTGATATCAGCGTGGTAAGTTGCATTTCTATCCAACGTCACAAGTGTTTCTTCACGAATGTCTTGTAGCTTGCCTCTCGATTCATAGTTTTGTCCATACTTGTGCTAATTTTAGAAACATTATGTCTTCTGATACTACGCAAACCCTTGGAGGCAAGAAAATAACTCATATTATATTTCGTAAATTACGTAGGAAATGGGTGCAAAACAAACATTATGCTTACGACGCGTCTGACGTTCACCTTACTCTCCGCTTGGAGCGCTGTCAAATGGTTCAAATGCCTCTGAGCACTATGGGACTGAACATCTGAGGTCATCAGTCCCCTAGAACTTAGAACTACCTAAACCTAACTAACCTAAGGACATCACACACATCCATGCCTTAGGCAGGATTCGAACCTGCGACAGTAGCGGTCGCGCAGTTCCAGACTGAAGCGCCTAAAACCGCTCGGCCACACCGGCCGGCTCCATCTGCCAAACGGTAACAACTTTTACAGCAGTGTCGTGACTGTTATGTTAGGCTGTGGTACCACTCACAGTCATGTAACATGGCGTAAAAACTGTGATCGTAAAAAGATCCTAATCGACACAGACGAGTGTCACGCCTTGCCAATGACTGTTGGTTTCAAACCCGACAGTTATTGCTGCCTCCGGTGAATACAGTGACCATCTTAACCAATTTACAAGTAACATTTCAGAGGGAATTGCTTGCAATGGATATTTGGAGTCAGGTTTGAGCTGTTATTGGTACTAGAGGTCTGTGTATTAAATTTTGCACCGTATATATTCTCGAATCACCTACGAAAGAAAAAATGGAGTCTTTCTACTATAATGTATATGCACAAAAAGTAAAATTTAGTGGAGCAAACGTCAGCGTTGCTTTTGTTTAATTTGCATATGAATCTTGGGAAGAATGCCTGTATGCGCACTGTTAATAGTATTCTCTTGCCTCCGTGGTCTGCACGTAAGCTGTACTAAGCGGTTTATAGTATACTGCTAGATCCTTCATTCAGTACCGTTTCTTGAAACCCTGTAAAGAGGCTTCCGCGGGATAACGGTCGTCATTCTTCAGGAGCCCGCCATTTCAGGATTTTCCGCATTCACGTAATACTCTCCAGTGAGTCAAACAAACATGGTCATTCCTGCTGCCCTTTTTATATACCTTCAAAATGGCCTGTTGTTCCTTCTTGGTTCGGCTCCTACATATTTGAGTAACATTTTAAGAAAGAATCCACGAATATATGGTAAGTAGTCTGCTTTGTAGGCTGACTGCATTTTCCCACTATCCTATCAATGAAAAGTCTACCACCTGCTTTATTTACGATTGAGACTGTGTGATCATCCCATTTCACATCCTCACAAATTGTTACACTCACGTATTTGTATGAGTTGACTGATTCCAATTGTGAATCACTGATATTGCAGCCTGCGTTTTTGGAGCATACAGTTTTACATTTCTATTCACTCAAAGCATGTTTCTAATATCTGCACCTCTTTAAAATTTTATTAGGTTTCACCTGGATAACTGTTCGTTTCTTTTCAAATTATGCTTCACTATACGAGGGGCGTTTGAAAAGTCCGTGCAAGTCCGAGAGATGGCACCACCAGCGCGTATCGAGGTCCTGTTTAGTTAGTAGCGTCTGTGGAAAGAAGGCACACCAACTTTCAGCCATATTGGTCTATTTCTTCGTGTTCGGCATGCGTGTGAATCAAGGAAGTCGTGTGACTCTCAAAAAATGTACTAAGAATAATTTCGTGTGGTGATTAAACAGTACTTCATGAAAGGCAAAACGCCTAAGGAGAGTAAAGATAAGCTTGATAAACATTACAGTGACTCTGCACCTTCGATTATAACAGTTTATAAGTGATTTCAAAATTTTCGGAGTGGCGCCATATGGGCACAAGTGATGCTGAACGTTCTGGACGCCCTGTGGAGGTTACGACTCCAGAAATCATTGATAAAATCCATGATATGGTGATGGATGACAGAAGAGTTAAGGTGTGTGAGATTGCTAGTGCTGTGGGCATCTCGAATGAATGGGTACATAATATTTTGCATAAACATTTTGGACATGAGAAAGCTATCCACAAGATGGGTTCTGCGATTGCTCACGATTGACCAAAAACGGAAATGTGCGAAGTGTTGCAAGGATGGTTCGCAGCAGTTCAGGAAGAATTCGCAGGACTAAGTGTCGTTTCGTCACTGTGGATGGAACATGGACACATTACTATACTCCTGAGACCAAACAACAATCTAAACAATGGGCTACCAAGGGAGAATCTGCACCAATAAACCAAAAAAGGCGAAGACCAGTTCTTCGGCTGGAAAGGTTATGGCGACTGTCTTTTGGGATTTGCAAGGGATAATCCTCATCGACTATCTGGAAAAGGGTAAAACTATCACAAGTGCATATTATTCCTAGTTACTGGACCGTTTGAAAACGGAGCTGCAAGGAAAACGCCGGCGATTGGACCGCAAAAAAGTCCTTTTCTATCATGACAATGCACCAGCACACACCTCAGCAGTTGTGGTCGCAAAATTAATGGAAAAAGGATTCCAGCTCGTTTCACATCCCCCGTATTCTCCAGACTTGGCTCCCTCGGACTACTATTTGTTCCCCAATTTTAAGAAGTGGCTGGCGGGACAAACATCTTATTCAAATGAGGAGGTGATTGCAGCAACCAATAGCTATACTGCAGACTTGAGCAGTTCCTATTATTCAGATTGGGGAGTCAAAAAATTAGAACATCTTTGGACAAAGTGTATAAGTCTTAAAGGAGACTATTTCGAAAAATAAAAAAGGTTTACCCCAAACACATAAGTAGTTTTTATTTTTGCACAGACTTTTCAAACCCCATTTATATATACAGTCCACCTCCTATGTTTGATGGCAACGTATGGTAACCACTCACAGGTGGCAGTTGGCAGCAGTAGCAGTGAAGGGTATGTAAAGCGTGTCGGAGGGATGCAGAAAACGCTGCAGTCGTTGACTTAATGCTGAAACAGACCGATTTATCTGATGTGTAAAAGGCGCATGATAGTTTGCTTTCGGGCCAAGGGTGGAAGCATTTCTGAAACGGCTAAGTTTGTAAACTGTTCATGTGTCGCCATCCTTAAAGCATACTGTGCATGGCAAAACGGCGCTATCCAAAACCGGCGCTGAGGTAACTATAGTGCACCATGGGCTATAGATGACACTGCTGAATGAGGGCTGTGTAGATGTGTACGAGCGAAAAGACGCGCACCTGCTCAGCAACTGACAGCCCAGCTAAACTAAAGGGCTACCAGCAGTGTCGCCCCAACAACAATTTTGTAAACGTTGCTGCGCATGGGCCTCCGCACCAGGGCCCTAATTCATGCGTCAGTGCTGACTGTTGTTCATGGCGACGAAGACTGGAGTTTGCACACCAGTACCGCAACTGGACGTCCACTGACTGGCAACAGGTGGCTTACCCATGGCACAGAGGGCCATTGGCGTGTAAGCATTCCCTTGATCTCGTCATTCTGGAAACCGCAATCGATCAACACAAGTATGCATCTCTCCTTGGGGGCCATGTCCACCCCCACATGCAATGTGTTTTTCCTCGACGCGATTGTATCTACCAGCAGAACAATGCAACAGTTCACAGAGTTTTTAACAGGTGGTCACATTAATGTGACTGAACAGTGTACAACATGAGCAGCGGAGGTCCTAATACACATCCCTGGGGCACTTCTGTAGCTATGTCACTTTTGTTGATGTCCCTCCTTCCAAGATAACACGTTGCATCCTCACTACCAAGAAATTTTCAGTATGGTAGATACAAAACTTTTCCTTCACAACTCATATGATCGTACATTAGATTATAAATGTAGTTGTAACAACGAATCAACTGTCTTTTTATGTCAAGAAACATTGCTTCCACCGGATTGCCTCAGTCCATGACTCTCATGATGTGTGAGAAAACCGTGAGTTGCGTTTCGCGTGGTAGATGTTTTCGGAAATGTGCTGATTGGTGAGGAAGAGCTCTTTCCAATGAGCTCAGAGTGTATTTCAAGATTTTATAGCAGATAAATATCAGTGATACTGGACGGTAATTTTATGGCTTACTTCTGCTGGCCTTCTTGCATACTGGTGCGACCTGAGCTTTCTTCCAAAACCAGTTACAGATTTTGTGTAGAGTCTGAAAGGTATTCCAATGGGCCCTCGATCCTTGTTTAATATAAACGCTTTCAGCTGTTACTCAACGCCACTGATACTAATACACACATCCTCATCTTTTCAGCGGTTCGGAAATTAAACTAAGGCAGTACTTCGGTATCTTCCTTTTTAAAGAAATACTTGTAAATGTAGTTCACCATTTCTGATTTTGCTTTCCTGCCCTCAATTTTAGTTTCTGTTTCAACCATAAATCTCTCGATACTAACTCCGGTGCGACTGACTGACTTTATACAGGAGCAGAATTCCTTTGGGCTCTGAATGTGAGCTTTCGGTAAGAGTCTGCAATGGTAGGCGTTGAAGGCTTCGTGCATTGTCCATCTGACAGCCAAGCACATTTCATTCAGTATTTCTCAAGCTACAGCACTATGCAGTGGTTGTTGCTTTTTACAAGTTCATTTACAGTGACTGTACACCAAGGAGGGTACCTCCCATCATAAACTGTTCCGCTAGGTACATAGCAATCTGTCAACTACTTGGCCTTCTTCTAAAACTGAACCACACTCTGTACGTGCTCCTAACCAGAGCTAAATGTTTCAAAAATGGCTCTGAGCACTATGGGACTTAACATCTGAGGTCATCGGTCCCCTAGAACTTAGAACTAGTTAAACCTAACTAACCTACGGACATCACGCACATCAATGCCCGAGGCAGGATTCGAACCTGTGATCGAAGCAGTCGCGCGGTTCCAGACTGAAGCGCCTAGAACCGCTCGGCCACACAGGCCGGCCAGCTAAATGTTTAGACTTCTTTACTCAAATATGATACTACTTAATTTCGAGAATGTAAGAATGTAAACATTTTTAATCATTTGTAATCGTTGACCTTAACAACAGTGATAGGGAAAAGATAGTATCCGAGTTTCACCAGAACCAATTGGCAACAGAGGAGGATGAATGAGTCGAAAGACTTTATAATGGGGCGAGGCTCCTTCCATAAGTATCAAAAATGTTCAGATGTGTGTGAATTTCTAAGGGACCAAACTGCTGAGGTCATCGGTCCCTAGTCTTACACACAACTTAAACTAGCTTTCACTATGGACAACACACACACACATGCCCGAGGGAGGTCTCGAACCTCCGGCAGGAGGAGCCGCGCAATCCGTGACATGGCACCTCAAACCGCGCGGCCACTCAGCACGGTCCGTTAAGTATCATTAAGGCGACTGGACACTAGCAACTTCAGACTGTCGACAACTCATTCCATCGAAAATTCGCATTCATAATAAAATTACTCACAAAATTTATATTTGCGCGTGAGACGCACTCTTCCGGCGTTGTGGAGAATAGTGGGCCCTAACAAGTTCGTGTTCTGGCTATAGCACGACGTCATACGATTGCCGTGGATGGCGAAATGTATCTTTATGTTGGGCAGCACTGAAGTTCATATAAAAGACAAAGGGAGATATGATGTTATTATATCGTCCCGTATTTGTTTCGTATAAAGTCAGGGTAGAGGAGAGATGTGTCACAGTTTTGGACTCTGGTTGTGTTATGTTCAAATGAACAAATTTTGCGTATTGGCTCTATAATTTGAACAAGATTTGCCTGATCGTGAATTAGAGTTTGTTGCGATAAAAAAAATGTTTTGGCTTTCATTGAGAAGTGTCATTACGTTGTATTTTTAAATATCCTTCTTTTTATATAATCTTGTTGAAGTTTGTTGCCAGCCGCTTTGGCCGAGCGGTTCTAGGCGCTTCAGTCCGGAACCACACGCTCGCTACGGCCGCAGGTTCGAATCCTGCCTCGGGCATGGATGTGTGTGATGTCCTTAGGTTAGTTAGGTTTAAGTAGTTCTAAGTCTAGGGGCCTGATGACCACAGATGTTAAGTCCCATTAGTGCTTAGAGCCATTTGAACCATTTTTGAAGTTTGTTTCAGTTACAAAATAAAGCTATATCGTGAGAAAATATTCTGTTCGTAAATGAAACTGCGTTGCTCAGACTTAATAATTTATAACAGGTTATAGACTCAGGCCATGACTAAATGAACAAAATACAGTTTAAGAAAAGAAAAGGTTGATTAAATCCAGTATGTGTTGGTAGAAGAATTTTTTATTGAAACTAAATGTACGGCAAGAACATGGGTAGAAATGGAAATTATAAAATGAACATTGATAAACTTGAAGGGTCTGACGATTGGGCAAAATGGAAATGGCACATCTTTATGGTGCTCCGTTCATATGAACTCGAGGACATTATTATCGGTACGCGTGTTGCCTCGGGAACCTACTAGTGAACAGAAGGTAGCTATGCATAATTGCAAAAGAATGACGCGAAGACAGCAACTCTGATAGCAAGTCTGCTAAGCAAACCAATTGCTGAACTTATGCTGATGTGCAAAAATGCAAAAGAAGTTTGGGACAAACCACGTGCGTGATTTGAACGTAGGAGCACGCAACGGTTGAACGTGTTATTTGAAAGCTTTTTTCGGGTCAAACGCGACGAAGCAGAAGATATTAGCATACGTGTAGCTAAGCTGGAAAAGTTATTTGTAGAACTAAATGATGAATTAACGAAACATGAAGAGAGTACATCGTGTGGAGTAATATTAAAATATCTACGCAGGGAAATGGATACGATAATTTTAAATATCTCTGGATCACAACACCAGCAGAAAATCAGAGATTGAAAATATTTATTGAAATTTTTTTTGCCACTGGATTGCATGAGCAAAATGCAACGAACGTAACTGAATTTCTCGTTTCTAAAGCGCAGAGGAAGATATAAAAAGAGCGAGCAAAAGAAAAATTTCCTTGCAATAAATGAAAACAGTTAGGTCACTGGGCAGCAAAAGTGTCCACTGAACGCTCGTGACTGCAGTAGCGCTAGGATAGGGAAGAAGGTGAGTGGTACCGCTGTATTTACTTCATGCGCCTTTTGTTTGTGAACTAGAAATTATACTGACGTAAATAAACGGTACTGTGATACGGGTGCTACGAAACATATGATGCCAAATAAACAGTATTTCGTTTAGTACAGCGAATTTTATGCACCTGAAGTGATTTCATTATGAAAACAAGATACTAATATGCGTACATTTGGTCAAGGAACAGTCTACATCTACAAAAGGCGAAACAATGAATGGTACACTGCTAGAATGGAAAATGTTTTATGCGTGCCCGATGCAAATGCTCATTTACTCTCGGCCGGAGCAGCCTCATATAACGGCAACAATATAACGTTTGACAGTGGAAATGTTAGGATTCGGGAAAAGCTAGCGGCAACATCGTCATGACAGACTATGTGGAAAATGAGCTGTGCGTGTTGAATACGCTTGTTGTTTGGAATAGAGAAGAGTAATCAAGAGAACTTAGTGGCATCTTCGGAAACATTACAGATGTACCACGAAAGATTCGGTCATCAAAATAAACAGCACGTCAAGAACGCATTGAAGAAACTTAACACCAATGTAAAAAGTTCTGTCTTCAAGAAACGTAACGTCAATGTAGAAGGTTCTATCTTAAAGAAACTTAACATCAGTGTAGATGGTTGTAAGGATGAATTTCGTGATGATTGTGCTTTAGGAAAGATGCACAGACTGCCATTCAGACAACGAGCAAATCGTTCCACAGTTACAAGCGAATTAATCCATGCACGTGTCAATGGATCAATGAGTACAGAGTCGTTTGGAAGTGCTTTATATTATGTATATTTTAAAGACGATTACAGTAAATTTTGTTTTTGAAGCACAAAAATGAATTTTTAAGTGAAGCTCAAACCAAAGGACACGCTGTTAAACAGTTTAGATGTGAGGGAGGTAAAGAATTTAAGAGCAAGAGAGTTAAGGAATTGCTCATAAACAAGGAAACAGAATTACTGATGCCTCCACACTATACTCCTCAACAAAATGGTGTGGCCGAACGTGAAAACAGAACAGTTATTGAAGATGCATGTTCGGTGCTGAATGCAAGAAAACTACCAAGATCATTCCGGGCAGAAGTTTGCAATACGAAAGTCTATATTTTAAGTCTTACTGGAAGGTCTCCGGTTCCAAAAAAATTTCCATATGAGCTGTGGTAAACCGACCAGTAGGAAAACTTGACTACCTCATAATTTTTGGCTCAGGTTTCTACGTTCGTGTAAACAAACATTTTTATTCAAAGTTTGATGATAAGGCTGTTTTTGGACAATTTGTTGGGTATATCAATGACAAAGATGGATTTAGAGCCTGGATTCCGTCCAAAAAGAAAATGGTCTTGAGTCATGATGTAAGTTTTAAGCCAGAGGTAGTTTGTAGTTTCTGTAGTGTTTATGTTACATTAGACATTCCTTGGCGGTCTGCTTCAAGAGAAAGTCGGAATAGTGAAGAAAAATTTAACGCACTTGATTCTGGTGGAAGTCAAGTATCAGATGACAATAACATAGACTTAACAGAATTCCTGAATACAGAATCCTCTGAAATTTCTGATGAAGATGAACTGGAGAGCAGAAGACGACGAAGAAAACTATCATGGATGAAAAATGGCGAGTTCTTGATACTAAAGAAAGTTAGTACTGGCGAACCTAAAGATCCAATCTGGTTTTCTGACTTATTCCAGTCAAATGAAAATGGAAAAAAAGGATACAAGCTACTAATGAAGAAACAGAGGCACCAACGAGAAACAATACGCGGGGGTTACTTCAACATCCCACGAACGCCACAGTATTGCAAAACCGCTGCGTTCCACTTCGAAAAATTTCAGTTGATGAAAGCACTCGCTTCAAAGCTCGATTAGTTTCTGAAAGGTGTAGTCAACAACAGAAAGTGATTATGATGATACAATAATCCTGTTGCTCGTTAGAACACCATTCGAGTTTTGCTAGCGGTAGTTGCTTCAAAGATGATGGTGTTGAAATAATTTGATGTGAAAACAGCCTTTTTGAACGAAATACTTCAAGATGAAGTGTGCATGGAACAACCAGAAGGCTTCGCAGATACTCTGTCCCCTATCGTGAAGCAACTGGATGTCTTAGGTATCTCTCAATAACAACTCGTCCCGATATAACTTTTGCAGTGAATAAAGCAACTCGAGCTATGGAAAAACCAGCTACTGGGGACTGGAATCGAGTGAAGCGCATATACCGGCATGTGAAAGGTACATTAAATTATGGTTCTATTTATGATAAAGAAGAAAATTTGAGAAGTTATAGTGATGCTGATTTCGCTGGGTACAAGCGGACAAGACGTTCAACAACCGGTATTGTGGAAAAGTACTCTCTGGTCTGGCAATATCACAGAAAAGTCAGTTGCGCAAAGTAGTGTTTACATCTACAAATGAAGCAGAAATTATTTCATCAAGTGAAGGAGCCAAAGAATTAATTTGTTTACTTCGTTTGTTAAGTGAATTAGCTGAAATGCCAGTGCATTAATATTGACAAATAACCTTTAGTATGATCGTCAGTCAAAACACAGATGTCCGACGCTTCTATGTTTGTGAATAATTAATTACTGAATGGTGAAATTATGTTAGAACATATATAAAAGAAAGAACCAGTTCGTTGATCTGACAAAGCCACGTGAGCGAGTTCGATTTAATTTGCTGCGTACAGAGATTGGTGTACGTGAACTCGAACACTAAATCTTCATTTGTTTATTTCACTGATTTTTTAAAATTATTTTTCCTTTCGGAGTAAGTGCTGCGATAAAAGGAAAAATGCGTCAGCGTTCACCGTAAAGTATTATTCCTTGATATTTTTTTTTAAAAAAATATCCTTGTTTTATGCAATCTCTTGAAATTTCTTTTAGTGACGAAATAAGGTTGTATCCCAAGAAAATATGCCGTTCATAAATGCAACTATGTTACTCGTAATTTTTTTTACAAGAGATCTGTTTGATTTCAGGACTGAACGAAAGCTCTGCAGTGTCCAGAGGAATGCATAAACAGGAGGGAATAGCAAATTGATCTCCATTAATAATAAGGTACGTTGCAAAATTGGATGCAAATGTCGAATAACCCGAAAACTCTGTGAGAAAAATTTCAAAGGAGATAAGAAACAACTACGTATTTAATTTAGTAGTCACAACCATGGATTGACTGGAGATTGTTCTGGGGACTCTATACCTACAAACAGGTCAGTTAAACAATGAAAAACCTGAATAAAGTTGGTCAGATGTTGTGTGAAATTATTTGTCCAAAAGGAAGCAATCAAATAATTGTAGATACATTTGACGCACCTCGCTTGCTGTACATGATTTCGAGCATCATTCAAAGCCACGTCAAATGTTTCTTTAATTTGTTTTATCTCTTACTTTTAGACAAATCATTTCACAACAATTTTTTTCAATTGTTTTATTTGGAAGTTTTGTTCGGAAGTCATGATCGTAATTGGCACTTCATTTGCTTTCCTAGCGTTTTCTGTTCTCGAAATGTTCTGAATTTAGTACTAGATCAGAAGGAAACCATTTGAACAGTTAAATATCATATCAGTATGACTGTCTATGTGCAAAATAACAAAACCTTCGAAGGATAAACTTTTTGACCTTCATTTGTGTTTCTAGTGTCAGCTGTACTCGAAATGTCCCGAATTTAGTACTTGATACGAAGGAAACCATTTTAAAAATCAAACATCACATCAATGCAACCTTTCTACGCCATAAAAACTAGGTCCTGAAGAGATGAAAATTTTGACACTTCATTTATGTGGCTAGCGGCAGTTGTTCGTGAAACTGTTCATTTCTCTTTACTGTACATCACTAATTAAAGTTTTATTTATTACCCAAATTAGTTCCAAGCAATTAAATTTTCTCTGCAAAACTACACCTCACGCTGGTCAATTTGCAACCTATCTATCAATTTACTACTCTACGTTTGGCTATGACAATTGGAACAAAAAACGGCCACGCTGAAGTTAGATTGGTTTTCCTGAACGGAAGTCCTTCCCTCAAATCTCACAATGAAATAATCTTAACGTGAACGAGATTGATATGCATTCTCCCTTTACAGTAGTATCTAACGAGATGGGCTTAAGCACAACCATGCAATATCAGGTGTCAGACTACATTTTCAAAAATTAGGAAATCAGGTCTTCCTTTTCATTTCCTGTCAGGGGCGTAATTACCGTAATGAGGGCCGTGGGGAAAGTACCTAAAGTGCGCCTCCCCCCCTAACCCCACCTTCCTACATTGTTCCTTACAGACAACAGCACATTCCGTACCCCTCCCCCCTCCCCCCTGGTCCACCCCAATACGACGCACTACATTACACCGCTCTCCTCCTACTTGAATAAAAAAGTGAAATAGGAAAGAGAAACTTAAAAGGCAGTCGATTTCATAATAATGGTAATATCTGCAACCATTTTCCCTCAGTTGCTGCTTCAGTTATGTTTATCGAGTAGATTTTAAATAATTTGGTAAAGCGAAACATAATCTTAACGATTTTTCCTTCCATTATCCATACATGAAACAGATATTCATCCATACATTATTGCACATAACAAACACTTCACACTACCCAAGGCACACTAAATAAATACAAACCCAAACTGTTTCTTATGAGAGTCGTTATTTAACTAGTAAGCCAAGCTTCTTACATCCAGAATTAAAACGTTAAAAATTAATTATTACTAAAATGAACAATGTCACTAAACGTAAAACAATCTAATACTATATTGTAGGACAAAACACGAACAAATAATTAAAAGAAATTCGTAAGTTCGAATACCCATGTCAAAATGAAAAACTGCTAATGAAATGCCTGTTCTTAGTTCCTAAATTCTTGCGTTACTTAAATGAGGATTTCCTTGTTCTTGCATGTGCAAAATGTCCCATTATTTTAGAATAATCAGTATTCCATGCTAAATTTGCGGATACCTCTTATCTATGCAGTACTCTGCAAATCATTGCAAACTGTATGAGTGAGGATAATTTTATTGAACGGCACATTAAAGCATGTTTTTATTCCATTCACGGATGATGTGTAGGAAGACTATTTCTACCCACCTGTGGGAGCTGTTATTTACATAATTGTATTTGCACAATCTCTTTGGCGTACAAACGGAGGGGGCTGAAGAACGTTCGTGGTTTCTGCCCTGAAAGAAGGTTCTTGAAGCTTCCCAATCACGTTGCTGAGTGATACACATCTTGCTTCAAGTTCCTCCAGTTAAGGTTTTCAATATTTCTATTACAATCTCTCATCAGTCAGGGATCCATTGACCATTCGCACCTCACTTCTCTTACAGATAGTACTGCCGAACCAAATAGCCGCTCCTGTCTCACTGTAGGGCACACACATTCAAAATACAGGGTGAGCATAAAGTCTTGCCCTGATTATAAAAATTTATAACAGAATAACCGTTTGACATATTAAGTCACATTTGATGGCGCTACATAGGTTAGTGTTCCTACCCACTTACGTTAGTAAACCTCAACGTGTGCTCCCTTGGTAGCTCGGAGCAGCTTTTGTCCTAGCCTTCAGTTCGTCGACGTCAGCAACTGGTGTGACAAAGACTCCGACCTTGATATAGCCCCAGAAAAAAAGTCAAGGGGCGTAATGTCTGGAGAGTGGGGTGGCCAGGGTGTTGGACCGTTCCTTCTAATCCACCGATCCGGACATTCCTCCCCTCTCCAGACATTACGCCCCTTGACTTTTTTTCTGGGGCTATATCAAGGACAGAGTCTTCACCACAACAGTTTCTGACGTCGACGAACTGAAGGTTAGGATACAAGCTGCTGCGGGTACTGTGACAGAACACATGTTACGAAACACCTTGCGGGAACTGGAATACAGCCTCGACATTCTCCGAGCTACCAAGGGAACACACGTTGAGGTTTACTAATGTAAGTGGTCTTAAAAACAACTACTAACACTAACCAATGTAACGGCATCAAATTAAATTATTATGTCAAACGTTTATTCTGTAATAAATTGTTATAATCAGGGCAAGACTTTGTGCTCACCCTGTACAGATTTTTAGTTTCGAGAAAGAATGCTTAGGTTTTACAACAACCGTAGGTTCTGTTATGCTCACCGTGTACAGATTTTTAGTTTCGAAAAAGAATGCTTAGGTTTTACAACAACCATAGGTTCTGTCATGTACATCAGGACGGCTATGCACAGTCAGGGTAAACGTCTGCAACGTATTGTACACCATACGTTTTTTATATATATATTTTAAATAAAGTTCGTATCGAGATGGTTCAAATGGCTCTGAGCACTATGGGACTTAACTTCTGAGGTCATCAGTCCCCTAGAACTTAGAACTACTTAAACCTAACTAACCTAAGGACATCACACACATCCATTCCCGAGGCAGGATTCGAACCTGCGACCGCAGCGGTCGCGCGGTTCCAGAATGTAGCGCCTAGATCCGCTCGGTCACTACGGCCGGCTCGTATCGAGATCTTCAGTGCTGGAAATAGAGGGAAAATGTCACGAGGAAACATCATTGAAAAGCTTAAGTGCCACATTTTGAAAATCTTCGTCCATAGTGGTAGGTAGATATGAAAACAGGTTGTATTGCAACGTGGGGATCCAGAACGACTTAGATGGGAAAAGCGAATAATAGCTTTCTATAAAAATTTGACGACTGACAGGAACATAGCCTTTGGCTCACTTGATAGCTTCTGGTGTACACTTTTACCTTAAGCCATTAATCTTTGTCTGCTTCCATCTGTTGACGTTAGACGTGGAAAACCATTTTCGAAGTCAATGAAACCAGTATATCTGTAACAAAATTTTTAAAATTGTGCGGTGTTGATTATTGGTGTGAAGATTTACTGTCATGGGGAGATCTTATAAGACAAGTCGTTAAATTTATAACAACATTTTGACCACGTGTTTGTCAGTTGTCGAGGTGATGACCGATGAACTTCTGCTGAGGATGGTTCAATGACACAGGAATACGTCGTTTTGTAATGCTTCATCATATACTCTATCGACTGTTGAAGTGCAGTGTATCTGTTTATAAAAAGTTTATTAGAAACTAAAACAGTAACTACCCACATCAAATACTATCCTAAGTGCATGCAAATAATTGGCCATAAATCTTGGTACATTTTACTAATGCATATTGTTAATGTTTTAGGAGTATACTTCTAACACTTAACTAACTAATGTATAATTTATGTATATGATACGGTTTACGCTTACATAAACAATTTATTAGTAAAAATAACGGAGAAAAAGTATGTCATTTTGCTCCAGAGGGTATCTCAAATATCACGCTGACAACATTTTTGAAATGTCAGTTAGTAGCGAAACCAATTAGGTAACTATTATCTACCGAATTTTTTATACATTGCTGCTTTAGAAACATCAATCTAATGTGAAATTGCATTTTTATAATTTCAATTGGCATAAATAAGCTGTGAAAGACAATTCAATTTGTAGCATCTAATTTTGGGCTCCTTTCACCTGTGTGTCCATCACTTGCAAATAACTGGAAAACAAGAGTGAGCGCACTTTCAGCCCAGATACGAGTCCTGTCAGCCTGTCTTACTCGCAAAGCTCGTCGAAGTACTTCTCTACGGCTGTAATTCGCTTTTTTCAAGTAGTTATACATATGATCCTTTTCCGGAGAGCAACCGATTGAAATTTTGCAGTCGCAAGACACAGGACTGGAATTCGGGACGACGGCGATTCAAATCCGCCTGTCTACCCAGTTTGCCATTTTCTGTGCTTTCTCCTAAATCGTTTGAGGCAAATGCCGGTGTGATTTCTGTGAGAAGAATACGGCATACTTCCTTACTCATAAATTCCCTGTACCATTTTATACTCTGTCTCTAATGACTTCTTTGCCAGCAGGGCGTCAAACATTAATCTTCCATATTTGTTTCTGAAAGCGATACGCACAAGAAATCATATGCAACTACAACGTCGATACTGCGAAACTCAAAGGCCAGGTGGTGTATTAATTCTTTCTGATAGTTTGAATTGAATCTGAAAAGAGTACGATTACGTTTTTAAGACCTATTGCTACACTTCGTTCACCACATTTCTTACTCGTAGGGACTCTGTTTGTGAGAGCCTCTAGAACGTCAAAGAATCTTTATACACTACTGGCCATTAAAATTGCTACACCAAGAAGAAATGCAGATGATAAACGGGTATTCATTGGACAAATATATTATACTAGAACTGACATGTGACTACATTTGCACACAATTTGGGTGCATAGATCCTGAGAATTCAGTACCCAGAATAACCACCTCTGGCCGTAATAACGGCCTCGTTACGCCTGGGCATTGAGTCAAACAGAGCTTGGATGGCGTGTACAGGTACAGCTGCCCATGCAGCTTCAACATGATACCACATTTCATCAAGAGTAGTGACTGGCGTATTGTGACGAGCCAGTTGCTCGGCCATCATTGACCAGACGTTTTCGATTGGTGAGAGATCTGGAGAATGTGCTGGCCAGGGCAGCAGTCGAACATTTTCTATATCCAGAAAGGCCTGTACAGGACCTGCAAAATGCGATCGTGCATTATCCTGCAGAAATGTAGGGATACGCAGGGATCGAATGAAGGGTAGAGCCACAAGTCGTAACACACCTGAAATGTAACGTCCACTGCTCAAAGTGCCGTCAATGCGAACAAGAGACGTGTAACCAATGGCACCCCATACCATCACGCCGGGTGATGCGCCAGTAACGATGACGAATACACACTTCAGCGCAATGTCGGCAAACACGGATTCGACCATCATGATGCTGTAAACAGAACCTGGATTCATCCGTAAAAATGACGTTTTGCCATTCGTGTACCCAGATTCGTCGTTCAGTACACCATCGCAGGCGCCCATGTCTGTGATGCAGCGTCAAGGGTAACTGCAGCCGTGGTCTCCGAGCTGATAGTCCATGCTGCTGAAAACGTCGTCGAACTGTTCGTGCAGATGGTTGTTGTCTTGCAAACGTCCCCATCTGTTGACTCAGGGATCGAGACGTGACTGCACGTTCCATTACAGCCATGCGTATAAGATGCCTGTCATTTCGACTGCTAGTGATACGAGGCCGTTGGGATCCAGCACGGCGTTCTGCATTACCCTCCTGAACCCACCGATTCTATATTCTGCTAACGGTCATTGGATCTCGCCAATGCGACCAGCAATGTCGCGATACGATAAACTGCAATCGCGATAGGCTACAATCCAACCTCTCTCAAAGTCAGAAACGTGATAGGTCGCATTTCTCCTCCTTACACGAGGCATCACAACAACGTTTCACCAGACAACGCCAGTCAATTGCTGTTTGTCTGTTTGTGTATGAGAAATCAGTTGGAAACTTTCCTCATGTCAGCACGTTAGTAGGGGGACAACCTACGCGTCACCCCACTCTCCATTGTTGCCAAATTTATT
Source organism: Schistocerca piceifrons (assembly GCF_021461385.2). Taxonomy (NCBI): domain Eukaryota; kingdom Metazoa; phylum Arthropoda; class Insecta; order Orthoptera; family Acrididae; genus Schistocerca; species Schistocerca piceifrons. The sequence continues at coordinate 562,200,411 of NC_060139.1, forward strand.
CAAGATGGCGGCGATGACGTCATCCAAGATAGTGGATTTTGGCGGGGGAATAGTCCAATTGTGCTACCTCCTGGCCAGCACGCGGAGACACTGCCTACGCCTGTCACGTGAGGCGCCCGGCCACTAGCGCGGGTGGCGAGCCCAGCGATCGCTCCCGCATCGTAAACATGTTTTCGCTGGACACGCTGGAACTTGTCGAGTTTGACGTCACAGCAGCCCCTTGTCCGCTCACCATGTGTATTCGTCGCCTCCGTACGTTTCCCGCCAAAATTGTCTGCTTTGGAGCTGAATCACACAACGGTCGACCATTCCCTGAGCAAGTCCGAACCGGCAGATACCGACCTCACACAGCCGTTCACCACGATCGAGAACGCAGTGCTTCACTTTTGGCGGCAAAGTTTGCTCGACAGTGGAATGCACCATGACTATATAACATCATGTTTGGACCGCACTAGAATGCCCGCTAGTTGACTCGCTCTCGCGCGCACGTAATAACTGTACAATCGCTGCGCCACAACCCCGCTTACATCACACACCCTCCATACACGCAACGGACATAGCCTTCTGTAAATACCTGGAAAATGACTCTATTTTTCAGACATTACGGTCATGCAGGTGTATTCCAACTGACTTCTACATGCTCACACAGCGAAACTCCAGAGCGCAGCAGACGTACGCGCGGCCGGCTGAGCCCGCTCCCTGGCCGGCTGCTGACAAGTGGTTTACGGTGTCCGCCCAGTCCCCACAGCCGGCGTGCCAGGTAGACAGCGGCGAGCGGCGCCACCAAGGTCGGCCGTGCCCGCGAGCACTTAACACCGGACACGATGTTTCATATCGACTGCGTGATATACAAAGGAAACGTTTGGCGCCAGACTTTGACCGACAGTGGAATCCACCATGACCATATAACAGCGTGTTTGCTCGTCGCAAGAACGCTCGCTAATTCACTCTCACCACCCCACTATATTCAATAATTCCATTTATAATTTCATATACATATTCAAAGGTGGTCAGCTCCCTAATATCAACTACTTTTCGAGGACCAGAACGCCACCTCCTCCTCCTAGGAACCAGCGCCAAGTTTGAAATCTGCCAGTAAACAAAGCTCGCTTGTGCTTCCGCCACCAACCTAAGAAAATTGTTTCAGACTAAGCCACCAGCACTCAACCTCTTCCTACACGTTTCTGGTAAACGGACTCACCCTGCACTAGGTCCACGGACCGAGGAACGAATTTACTTTATTTAGGAATGGAGTATATGTATCACGCCAACATGTCCCACATCATACAGACCTGCAATTCTACACACACGCTTGCTAATTGTAAACAGTTAAAAATAACTCATAGCACAGCCTACAGACATGCGAACCGCTCGTAAATAATGCAAAACATTTACCTCCAAATAGCCAAACAACTGCTAATTTTCGGAAATAATTTCAGTGCATAGGCTGATGGAAGGAGGAACGAGTGTACTTTATTTATTTGCAACGTATCTTTTTGAAACTTTTACTTCTCATAGGTTTCGATATGTATGGCTGACATAAGGCAGTTTCTGAACTCCAGTAGTGCATTGCACTTGGCAACACAACCACACCCATCAAGATATTCATTCCAATCCAGACCTGTAACTCCTCTACAGATAAATTTGTCCAGTTATTTGTCTACTCACTCACATTCTGACCAGATTGCCGTTATTGCGCAAAAACAGCTCAGACTGTGCTGTGCTGCTCGGGGAAGTAAGGAAGGACTGCACTCTATTTATTTGGAGCTCTTTTATTTAGTCGTGGAGTATATTTGTCACAAAACACCCGCACTGATCCCACTGTGGTCATCTGACACAGGCCATAAACACGTAAACAACTCCTAATTTCACCGCACAATACCAAACAGCTCTTCAACAATGCAGTACACAATATCAGCAGACGAGCTCTGTACTCTTAAACTCTCCAAATAAAGCACCGCACAGTGGACAGACATGCTCGCAAAATAGTCCAACAGACGCGCCCGAACACCACCAGCTGCCAAACCGACCAAAACGTCTCGGCTAGGCCTCCCCCAAATATGACCTCAACACAGTCGCATTCGCACCTATCACCGGAGAAATTGATATCACCTATGTGCCTTAGATTACGCTCCAAGGCAGGCCGAGCGCGCGTGCGGTCGGTGGGAAGGGGATTCTAGAGTCTCCAGCCAAGTTCATCTTCCGAGCGCTCGTGACAGCCGAAACAAGTGAAAGCTGCATTGTTCTCCTCATGTATACTGCCGGCGTCTCAGGTCTGGACCTGCCTTCACGTCTATTCTCAGAATAGCTCATAGCTCATTGGCACACTCGATTAACGCGGCCGGGAAAACATTTACTACTCGCATGCAACCGAGATGGTGACGGAAAAACCAAATCACTCTGATCTGCGTTGCAGGCGCGTGTAATCATTGAGAACACTATTTATTTTTTTCGAACAACTTATTTAACCATACATTATATCTATCATGCTATCACAAAAAACCCACCCAGATGTGCCCTGGGCCCTGTTGCACAGCCCGCAGACACGCACCCAATCATAATTTCATTACACACTATAGCAAACTGCTACTAAATAATACGCTCAGTACTCGTAAAATATCCCAATAACGCATGGCAGAGCTTGCAGATCCGCTCGCAAGATAACTCAGCAGACGTACGCAGGTACCACCCACTCCGCACCCCGCCCACAGGATCGTGAAGTAACCCATCTGTCTGATTTCAGACCTCACACAGCCCCTGCTCGGCTTCCGCAAGCGTGAGTCGGCGCGGTCAACGCGCTCGTCAGCGGTCAAAGCACACACATACGTCCGTCCAGGACCGCTTTTCATCACAACCCCAAGCCGCTACCACCGAACGCGGGTGAAAATCAACTTTATATCAACGTAGCATAATTATCAAAGCGCAGCCTCCATACACTAGATACATCATAGCAGTACATGTCTTTACCTCCTATGACCCTGTAGCACACTGCGCTTTGCTCCTCACACGACATTACACGGCCCTTTAATTAAACATAACTACACATCCCTGCTCTCGCCTCGTCACGTGCCTAGCCATCTAAAACCTTCTCAATATTATTCTTACTTTAAAAAAAAAAAGATCTAATTTACACCTCCCACCGCACCTAACCTCACATCTGTTCCACATTCAACATACGCAAACGTCCTCAACCCTACCTTGACACTCATATATCACCCCACAAACCATGTCCATCAATCAATCTACCATTCTCATCCCCTCTTTTCGAATTACAAACGTAGCCTCTATCTAAACACCAATGAACTCATCTTTCTCGCACTTTCAACAGTATAATTAATTTTACACGCACCCAGAAATACCAAACGCAATTTAAAGAGTCAAACTTTTATACAGAGCATCAAGCACATACGACAATATTCAAAGCATGGTCCATATTTACCACCTCCACCTTGAATTAAATATTAGTACCATTGCCTTAACATTCTGCCAGTTCTCGTTTTGTACTTATTTTTTCCGCTCTTAACTATTGTCAATAGCGGTCGAATATCACTATCTATAGATTACATAAATTTCCACATAAAAAAAAGTCTCGCCCCGCCGTTTACAATCCCGTATTTCCGAACACATAGCATCATTCAACTATCACTTGCTCTTAATTAATAACTCATTCATCAGGTCTGGGGCTAAGGTCACCCCTTTCTTTCTTTCTTTCTTTCAGCAGCAGACAGCTATCTTTTTACAGTGGTAGCTAAATTGCGCCATCAACTTAGCATCACAATTCGCTAAACATGTCTTCAAATAAGTAAACACACTTACTCAATTACACAGCGGTTCCGTTGAGAACATGACCTTCAATATTACAGTTCTTAATCCAATAACCACCGAAATAAGTACTAAATGCTCAAACTAATCCCATAGCGCCTTACAAAGCTAGTGTCCGAGCGCCGCCGGCGGCATGTCAAAGTCACATACCTGTCCATCTAAACAGCCGTCCACTCAGCCCCAGGACCAGAATGCTGAAGTGGGCGCTCCCTATACCTGCTCTCCAGCTATTGTCTAACGACATACAGTGCACAAATGGATTCCTGAACAGCGCAGATCTCTATCTCCCCCTTGCATCTCCAACAGGACATGTAAACAGTGTCTTCTCCAGCCAGCGAACCCGACGTCATTCACCTTTCGCTGACAATATCCACTCACTAATCTTAAACATTCTCATATATAAAACCGTATTCACTCCTGCCAAAACTCACTTAATAATAAAAAAGCATTCTGCCTTTCTAAGCATTGATGAGTATGCATTTATCTTCACCCATCTGATCTCTGCAATTTAAGTCGGAGAAAGACATATCTACTACTTTCTGCAACCTGCCTATAAACAGAACGATCTCAGTTACTAGAACAGGACCTTGTTTTAACCATTCGCCGGAAATGCGCGCAATGTTGTACGCCTCAAACTAGGTACAAGTACACAGATCCTCAACACCCTGTCATCTTTATCCTCTACCATGAAACAGTGAAAAAGTCACGAAGTCACTAATGCGATCCACCTTCGAAAAAAATAAATAGTTTTCTCAATGATTACACGCGCCTGCAGCGCAGATCAGAGTGATTTGGTTTTTCCGTCGCCATCTCGGTTGCATGCGAGTAGTAAATGTTTTCCCGGCCGCGTTAATCGAGTGTGTCAACGAGCTATGAGCTATTCTGAGAATAGACGTGAAGGCAGGTCCAGACCTGAGACGCCGGCACTATACATGAGAAGAACAATGCAGCTTTCGCTGGTGTCGGCTGTCACGAGCGCTCGGAAGATGAACTTGGCTGGAGACTCTGGAATCCCCTTCCCGCCGACCGCATGCGCGGGCGGGCTGCCTTGGAGCGTAATCCAAGACACATAGGGGGTATCAATTTCTCCGGTGATAGGTGCGAATGCGACTGTGTTGAGGTCATTTTGGGGGAGGCCGAGCCGAGACGTTTTGGTCGGTTTGGCAGCTGGTGGTGTTTGGGCGCGTCTGTTGGACTATTTCGCGGGCATGTCTGTCCACTGTGCGGTGCTTTATTTGGAGAGTACAGAGCTCGACTGCTGATATTGTGTACTGCATTGTTGAAGAGCTGTTTGGTATTGTGCGGAGAAATTAGGAGTTTTTTACGTGTTTATGGCCTGTGTCAGATGACCACAGTGGGATCAGTGCGGGTGTTTTGTGACAAATATACTCCACGACTTAATAAAAGAGCTCCAAATAAATAGAGTGCAGTCCTTCCTTACTTCCCCGAGCAGCACAGCACAGTCTGAGCTGTTTTTGCGCAATAACGGCAATCTGGTCAGAATGTGAGTGAGTAGACAAATAACTGGACAAATTTATCTGTAGAGGAGTTACAGGTCTGGATTGGAATGAATATCTTGATGGGTGTGGTTGTGTTGCCAAGTGCAGTGCACTACTGGAGTTCAGAAACTGCCTTATGTCAGCCATACATATCGAAACCTATGAGAAGTAAAAGTTTCAAAAAGATACGTTGCAAATAAATAAAGTACACTCGTTCCTCCTTCCATCAGCCTATGCACTGAAAATATTTCCGAAAATTAGCAGTTGTTTGGCTATTTGGAGGTAAATGTTTTGCATTATTTACGAGCGGTTCGCATGTCTGTAGGCTGTTCTATGAGTTATTTTTAACTGTTTACAATTAGCAAGCGTGTGTGTAGAATTGCAGGTCTGTATGATGTGGGACATGTTGGCGTGATACATATACTCCCTTCCTAAATAAAGTAAATTCGTTCCTCGGTCCGTGGATCTAGTGCAGGGTGAGTCCGTTTACCAGAAACGTGTAGGAAGAGGTTGAGTGCTGGTGGCTTAGTTTGAAACAATTTTCTTAGGTTGGTGGCGGAAGCGCAAGCGAGCTTTGTTTACTGGCAGATTTCAAACTTGGCGCTGGTTCCTAGGAGGAGGAGGTGGCGTTCTGGTCCTCGAAAAGTAGTTGATATTAGGGAGTTGAACACGTTTGAATATGTATATGAAATTGTAAATGGAATTATTTGATATAGCGGGCTGGTGAGATTGAATTAGCGAGCGTTCTTGCGACGAGCAAACACGCTGTTATATGGTCATGGTGGATTCCACTTTCGGTCAAAGTCTGGCGCCAAACGTTTCCTTTGTATGGCACGCAGTCGACAGGAAACGTGTCCGGTGCTAAGTGCACAGCCGACCGTTTGTGGCGCCGCTCACCGCTGTCTACCTGGCACGCTGGCCATGGGGGCTGGGCGGGCACCGTAAACCACTTGACATCAGCCGGCCAGGGAGCGGGCTCAGCCGACCGCGCGTATGTCAGCTACGCTCTGGAGTTTCGCTGTGTGAGCATGGAGAAGTCAGTTGGAATACACCTGCATGACCACAATGCCTGAAATAAAGAGTCATTTCCCAGGTATTTACAGAAGGCTATGTCCGTCGCGTGTATGGAGGGTGTGTGACGTAAGCGAGGTGGTAGCGCAGCGATTGTACAGTTATTACGTGCGCGCGAGAGCGAGTCAATTAGCGGGCGTTCTAGTGAGGTCCAAACGTGATGTTACATAGTCATGGGGCATTCCACTGTCGAGCAAACTTTGCCGCCAAAAGTGTAGCACTGCGTTCTCCATCGCACAAGGACACGTGGTGAACGGCTGTGTGAGGTCGGTATCTGCCGTTTCAGACTTGCTCAGGGAATGGTCGACCGTTGTGTGATTCAGCTCCGAGGCAGACAATTTTGGCGGGAAACGTGCGGAGGCGACGAATACACGTGGTGAGGGGACAAGGGGCTGCTATGACGTCAAACTCGACAAGTTCCAGGGTGTCCAGCGAAAACATGTTTACGATGTGGGAGCGATCGCTGGGCTCGCCCCCCACGCTAGTGGCCTCACGTGACAGGCGTAGGCAGTGTCTCCGCGTACTGGCCAGGGGGATTTGAACTAATTCAGTTGGAGCGCGGCCGTCGTGGTGACTGCACTGCGATATCAAAGATGTGTGTGCTGACTGTGTTGGAGAACAAGCGATGACCGTACTGCTTGAAGTAAAGTCTTCAGTCCCTTGCCCCCTGCAAAATCAAAGGACGTGAATTACGTTACTATAAGTGCAGTTTATTATTTGATGCGGTTATGATAGGCTACCAGTGAAAAAAGATAAGTGACGGAGAAAGCTCGTACATGTGATGTGGTGTTGGGGATTTGAACTTGTGATAGATTTTTGTTATGGATATAAGAGAAAATCGGACATCTTGAATAAATAATAAATGATAATAATACATAGAAGTACAGTTTTCGAGAGAATATCGCGTTGGAATTTGAATTTGGCGTAATTTTCTAGTGGAGGTAGGCCTATAATAATAAATGAAAATGAATGATAATAAATGATAATGAATGATAATGAATGACAATGAATGTTAATACATGATAATGAATGATAATGAATAATAAACAAAAGTAAGGTTTTGCAGCCATTATCATGTTGGAATTTGAATTTGGAGGGAATTTTCTAGTGGAGGTAGGTCAATAATAATAAATAATAATAAATGATAATGAATGATCATAAATGATAATGAATGATAATAAATGATAATAAATGACAATGAATGATAATGAATGATAATAAATGATAATGAATGATAATCAATAATAATAATAAAGACAAGTACGGTCTTTGCATGCATTTTCCTGTTGGAATTCAATTTTTCCGCCATTTTTTCTTCTTCTGGAGGCTTAGGTTAGTGGACGTAGTACAGTTGGACTATTTTCCCGCCAAAATTCAAACTTCCCGCCATTTTTTCTTGAGGTTAGGTTAGTGGAGGTAGCACAATTGGACTATTCTCCCGCCAAAATCCGCCATCTTGGATGACATCATGCGATGCTGCCAAGTCTACATGCCGCCATCTTGGATGACGTCATCGCCGCCATCTTGAATAAATTTGGCAACAATGGAGAGTGGGGTGACGCGAAGGTTGTCCCCCTACTCATGTTGTAGGTTTCGCCACTGGCGCCAGCCTTGTGTGAATGCTCTGAAAAGCTAATCATTTGCATACCAAAGCATCTTCTTCCTGTCAGTTAATTTTCGCGTCTGTAACACGTCATCTTCGTGGTGTAGCAATTTTAATGGCCAGAGTGTAGTTAGTTTCTTATGCCACAGCCAAGGCACTGTATTTGATGCCATTAGCATTACCTTGAATGTACTCTGTAGTATGCTGTGACCAAAAATTTTTGGATGACCCCAGCTGTTTCGAAATACAGATCTGTTTCTTTATTAGCGTCTTTTTGTCTACAGCACCCTTATGGACTAGATTTACATTGCGACTTGATCCCCGCCTAGCCATCCACATTTTGGTTTGCTGCGATTTCTTTCCAAATTTCTTGAAGCCAATGACGGGATGGTTCTGTTGACAAGACAATGGCTTATTTATGTACCCATCCTTCCCCTAGTCGAATTTGCACTCCATAGCTAATGATCTCGTATCAACTGGATGTTAAACCCCAGTCTTACTTTCTTCATTCCCGACAGTGACATTCTTAAGAGGTTACATGCCACTGCAGAGTCTGTAGTCTGAGACTGCAAGCCCTTTGGTGCTATTTTGGTTCCTTCTTTCTGGTTCCTTACACTGAATCTTATAAGGATAACAAATCAGCAAGATTGAACTATGTGTCTTAGACCTATGGCTACATTTTATTTGTTACATTTCTTACTCACAGGACTTGTGTTTGTCAGAGCCGTAAGAGTCTCGACAAACATCTTGTTAATAGTGACGTATCAGCCCAAAGCATCAGATTTAGTGTCCTCCATTTTACATTGAAAGTACCGGCACTCACAGAACAAATTTTTAAATCCTGCCATTTAGCAGACTGTGACAAAAAAAATTGTCGATGCTCTCAACTGTCTCAAAAAACATAACTGCTTCTTTACTAGCCTCTTAGCCTCCACAACGTCTTTAAGGGCTAGATTTAAATTGTTATTTGATATTTTTTGCACACTGTTGTACACACCACTCATGACGGATGCTCCAAATAGCCTTGCCCGAAAAAGTTGTCCACATCTAGACAATGAGGTGTTTATCACTGGTATAGGGAGACTTTTGCCTTCCTATATTTGTACAGAGAATTACTGCACCCCGGGATAACTATGAGAAATACATAAGGATTTTAGAGCAGGTGGAACTTCTGCATGTACGTTTTGGCAGCAATAAGAATACGCAACAAAGAAAAGATAGTGATATGCCAGTATGTATGATGCACTGCTGAGATGGGCATACAACCTCACATAACTCACACTCCAACTGGAGCCATAGTAAGGGGTCAGAACATGGTAGTCACCATATTTACACTGAGCCATTAGACTAAACAGTATCATGGTAAAGGGACTGACTAGACGCAAAGAATTCTGAGGTCCCAACATTTATGCACATATAAAAGATGAAGAAAAAGGTTTTATAGTGGGTGGAAAGGCAGTGCAATGCAGTGACACCGTGTTTGATCTTGGAGTATGGAGATGAGCATTTAAGGATTTGTGAAGCCCATTTCCTGTCCAGGTAGACCATCTTGGAATTCCCAGCAACTCTTACCTTGGTGACACCATGGTTAACTTTGATATGTGGAACTGGGAGCATCCTGATGTGAGCAACTCGTGTGCGCCATAGGTTTCGCCCCCTGGATGACAATGCCACACACCAAAATGTTTCTGACAAAATTAAAGGCGGCAATATTTTCAGGATTGCAATTTTATTCAATGAACGTGAACAAAACTTAGTAGGACAGAAAGTCAACGGAAAAACAATTAGTTCACAAATATGGGATATTTTGGCTCTTAAAAAGGGCTTGGGAAAGGATGTGGCTGAGACTTCTTTTGTAGGGTAGAACTTGGAACAAGATAAAGCAGAAAAAGTGAAACACACAGAAGTGTCCATTGAGGAAAGTGATAATATATACAAATTTGTATTCGACAGGAAATCTGAATGCGAGCTATCCATCAGGCTGCACTTCATTTGGATGCAGATGAAGAGTGTTGAATGGTACAGCATCTATGTGACATCATTTCGTTACAGTTACTTAACAAGTTTCAGTTTTACCCCTGCTGAATGTGCAAACTGAACATTCTTCCAGTAAGCAAGATCCTGATTGCAGGGGGATGACTGAAGATTTATTGCTTGAAGATGATCTGATTCCCACAAATATTACATATAACAGTTTAATGTACAGGCATCCACAGCCAAACTTTTGCATGTTGGATAAAAACTGCTGCAACTGTTGTAAATCCTTCATGAAAGGCCTAACCAATTTTGTAATTTAAATTACACCATCAGGCGCAAATCTGATTAAAAAGAAGAAAGTTACCATAAACAGTGCTACATAAAGATTGTGTCACAGTGATAAAACATGTCCACAAGACTGAAATATAATAGTGGGCAATCCCAACTCCTTCTTTAAAATTGGGGAAGTTCCACAAAAAGTGATAGTCATGGATTAAAATGTAGCAATGGAATCGGAACCTATGAATGAATGGGATGAGAGAATATATCACAAAAAGCACGGGAAAGACGGGGGAGGGAAGACAAAATATAAAATAAACAGTACCTCAGCTGAAGCAGCACTGGAATGGAATGCTGCCAGTGCCATACACAAACTGCTCTGACCCAGTTTCAACAGGATATTTCATCTACATTATTCCCTGTGCTGGATAACAGCCATAGGGTCGTTTCTTATCTTAGGATTCTGTACTATGGAATGGTTTCAACAGAGTGGGTGTACAGCTCCTACAAAACGTATTGTCCCAGCAAATTTCATTCCTACGAATAACGGATTGAGGTTTAAACACAGGTAGAGGTTTGAACAGGAACCACACAAGTCATCAGCTGCATTCAACATCACCAGTGATGATTACTAGTCTAAGTATATAGGCCAGACTGGAAGTTCCTTTGAAGTTGGATTTAAGGAACACATTTCTGGTTTGGGTTCCAGTTCTGCCTTGAGCTCATGGTCATCTCAATTGAGTCACTCAGTTTCTTACAATTTTGCATGCACAATGCAAGAATAACATTCTTAATATCATGAAGAGCTGTAGACCTTCTGTGTGTTAATAAAATGTTCAAACCCACTTAATTCTCAAACTGAATTAAGGCATAAAGCCATTTTGGCCAACTTTGATTACTTAAATGAATGACTCGATTCATTCACCCTCTCTTCCTTACTTCGTCTTCTTTGGAGTCTTCACTGAAGCTATTCACCTTTTTGATTTTTTAAAATTAAAAACATTATTTTTTTCGAATTTGTCAGATCTTTTAAATTTTAAATGTTATGTTTTGTAAATGGCCCCCAACAGGGTCTAGGCTTTTATCCCTACGCCTATGAGATATTCACTTGACATTTGCTACCTTTATTAATATATTTATCTTTCTACACCTGGTTTCCAGCCATTTCCTTAAAGGTTATCAGATGTTATTTATGCTTCCACATGTTGTTGTTGTTGTGGTCTTCGGTCCTGAGACTGGTTTGATGCACCTCTCCATGCTAATCTATCCTGTGCAAGCTCCTTCATCTCCCAGTACCTACTGCAACCTACATCCTTCTGAATCTGCTTAGTGTATTCATCTCTTGCTCTCCCTCTAAGATTTTTACCCTCCACACTGCCCTCCAATGCTAAATTTGTGATTCTTTGATGCCTCAGGACATGTCCTACCAACCGATCCCTTCTTCTAGTCAAGTTCTCCCCAATCCTATTCAATACCTCCTCATTAGTTACGTGATCTACCCACCTAATCTTCAACATTATTCTGTAGCACCACATTTCGAAAGCTTCTATTCTCTTCTTGTCCAAACTATTTATTGTCCATGTTTCACTTCCATACATGGCTATACTCCATACAAATACTTTCAGAAACGACTTCCTGACACTTAAATCTATACTCGATGTTAACAAATTTCTCTTCTTCAGAAACACTATCCGTGCCATTGCCCATCTACATTTTATATCCTCTCTACTTCGACCATCATCAGTTATCTTGCTCCCCAAGTAGCAAAACTCCTTTACTATTTTAAGTGTCTCATTTCCTTATCTAATTCCCTCAGCATCACCCGACTTAATTCGACTACATTCCATTATCCTCGTTTTGCTTTTGTTGATGTTCATCTTATATCCTCCTTTCAAGACACTGTCCATTCCGTTCAAATGCTCTTCCGAGTCCTCTGCTGTCTCTGACAGAATTACAATGTCATCGGCGAACCTCAAAGTTTTTATTTCTTCTCCCTGGATTTTAATACCTACTCCAAATTTTTCTTTTGTTTCCTTTACTGCTTGCTCAATACACAGATTGAATAACATCTGGGAGAGGCTACAACCCTGTCTCACTCCCTTCCCAACACTGCTTCCCTTTCATGCCCCTTGACTCTTGTAACTGCCATCTGCTTTCTGTACAAATTATAAATAGTCTTTCACTCCCTGTATTTGACCCCTGCCACCTTCAGATTTTGAAAGAGAGTATTCCAGTCAACATTGTCAAAAGCTTTCTCTAAGTATACAAATGCTAGAAACGTAGGTTTGCCTTTCCTTAATCTTTCTCCTAAGATAAGTCGTAAGGTCAGTATTGCCTCACATGTTCCAACATTTCTACGGAATCCAAACTGATCTTCCCTGAGGTCGGCTTCTACCAGTTTTTCCATTTGCCTGTAAATGATGCGTGTTAGTATTTTGCAGCTGTGACTTATTAAACTGATAGTTCAGTAATTTTCACATCTGTCAACACCTGCTTTCTTTGGGATTGGAATTATTATATTCTTCTTGAAGTCTGAGGGTATTTTGCCTGTCTTGTACACCTTGCTCACCAGATGGTCCAGTCTTTCACAACTGGCTATCCTAAGGCTGTCAGTAGTTCTAACGGAATGATGTCTACTCCCGGGGCCTTGTTTCGACTTAGATCTTTCAGTGCTCTGTCAAACTCTTCACGCAGTATAATATCTCCCATTTCATCTTCATCTACATCTTCTTCCATTTCCATAATATTGTCCTGAAGTACATCACCCTTGTATAGACCCTCTATATACTCCTTCCACCTTTCTGCTTTCCCTTCTTTGCTTAGAACTGGGTTTCCATCTGAGCTCTTGATATTCATACAAGTGGTTCTCTTTTCTCCAAAGGTCTCTTTAATTTTCCTGTAGGCAGCATCTATCTTACCCCTAATGAGATAAGCCTCTACATCCTTACATTTGTCCTCTAGCCATCCCTGCTTAGCCATTTTGCACTTCCTGTCGGTCTCATTTTTGAGATGTTTGTATTCCTTATTGGCTGTTTCATTTACTGCATTTTTATGTTTTCTCCTTTCATCAATTAAATTCAATATTTCTTCTGTTACCCAAGGATTTCTACTAGCCGTTGTCTTTCTACCTACTTGATCCTCTGCTGCCTTCACTACTTCATCCCTCAGAGCTACCCATTCTGCTTATACTGTATTTCTTTCCTGCATTCCAGTCAATTGTTCCTTTATGCTCTTCCTGAAACTCTCTACAACCTCTGGTTCTTTCAGTTTATCCAGGTCCCATCTCCTCAAATTCCCACCTTTTTGCAGTTTCTTCAGTTTTAATCTACAGTTCATAACCAATAGATTGTGGTCAGAGTCCACATCTGCCCCTGGAAATGTCTTACAGTTTAAAACTTGGTTCCTAAATCTCTGTCTTACCATTATATAATCTAGTATCTCCAGGGTTCTTCCATGTATACAGTCTTCTTTCATGATTCTTGAACCAAGTGTTAGTTATGATTAAGTTATGCTCTGTGCAAAATTCTACCAGACGGCTTCCTCTTTCATTTCTTAGCCCCAATCTGTATTCACCTACTATGTTTCCTTTCTCCCTTTTCCTACTCTCAAATTCCAGTCACCCATGACTATTAAATTTTCGTCTCCCTTCACTACCTGAATAATTTCTTTTATCTCATCATACATTTCTTCAATTTCTTCGTCATCTGCAGAGCTAGTTGGCATATAAACTTGTACTACTGTAGTAGCCATGGGCTTCATGTCTATCTTTGCCACTATAAATAAAATAGAAAGAAACATTCCACATGGGAAAAATATATTAAAAACAAAGATTCCATTTCTTACCAAATGGGAAAGCGCTGGTAGATAGGCACAATAAAAAAACACACAAACACACACACAAAATTTCGAGCTTTCGCAACCCACGGTTGCTTCGTCAGGAAAGAGGGAAGGAGAGGGAAAGATGAAAGGATATGGGTTTTAAGGGAGAGGGTAAGGAGTCATTCCAATTCCGGGAGCGGAAAGACTTACCTTAGGGGGAAAAAAGGACAGGTATACACTCGCACACACACACACATATCCATCCACACATATACAGACACAAGCAGACATCAAATGTATAGGTATACACAGGTATACACTTGCACACACACACATATCCATCCACACATGTACAGACACAAGCAGACATCAAATGTCTGCTTGTGTCTGTATATGTGTGGATGGATATGTGTGTGTGTGTGTGTGTGAGTGTATACCTGTCCTCTTTTCCCCCTAAGGTAAGTCTTTCCACTCCCGGGATTGGAATGACTCCTTACCCTCTCCCTTAAAACCCACATCCTTTCATCTTTCCCTCTCCTTCCCTCTTTCCTGACGAAGCAACCGTGGGTTGCGAAAGCTTGAAATTTTGTGTGTGTGTTTGTGTTTTTTTTATTGTGCCTATCTACCAGCGCTTTCTCGTTTGGTAAGTCATGGAATCTTTGTCTTTAATATATTTTTGCCACTATAATACGTTCACTATGCTGTTTGTAGTAGCTTACCCGCACTCCTATTTTTTATTCATTATTAAACCTACTCCTGCATTACCCCTATTTGATTTTGTATTTATAACCCTGTATTCACCTGTCCAGAAGTCTTGTTCCTCCTGCCACCGAACTTCACTAATTCCCACTATATCTAACTTTCACCTATCCATTTCCCTTTTTAAATTTTCTAACCTACCTGCCTGATTAAGGGATCTGAGATTCCACGCTCCGATCCGTAGGATGCCAGTTTTCTTTCTCCTGATAACGACGTCCTCTTGAGTAGTCCCCGCCCGGAGATCCGAGTGCGGGACTATTTTAACTCCAGAATATTTTACCCAAGAGAACGCCATCATCATTTAACCATACAGTAAAGCTGCATGCCCTCGGGAAAAATTACGGCTGTAGTTTCCCCTTGCTTTCACCCGTTCGCAGTACCACAGCAGCAAGGCCGTTTTGGATAGTGTTACAAGGCCAGATCAGTTAATCATCTAGACTTTTGCCTCTGCAACTACTGAAAAGGCTGCTGCCCCTCTTCAGGAACCACACGTTTGTCTGGCCTCTCAACAGATACCCCTCCGTTGTGGTTGCACCTACGGTACGGCTATCTGTAACGTTGAGGCAAGCAAGCCTCCCCACCAACGGCAAGGTCCATGGTTCATGGGGAGAGGTGCTTCCACAGATGCACTGCTTTTCTCAGGACTCAGGTCATGTATTTTGATATCCTGTCAGTTCGTGTGTGGCAGTTGCAGTGCCCATCCCAGTGTGGCTTCAATGGCGGTACTGTTTACTCTATATTTCATCTTTCCCTTCCCCCTTTTTGCTGTGCTTTTTAAAATCATTTTTCTCTTACAGTTTGCTCATAGGTTCCCTTTTCATTGTTGTATTTTAATCCATGACTTTCACTTTTTGTGAAATTTTCCCAATTTTAAAGAAAGGGATGGACTGGAATGTAAAAGTGGCTTGACCACTGTAATGAAAGTATTCAGTCTTTCGGACGCATTTTTGATCAGTGTCATATGGTCTTTGCATAGTACTGTTTATGGTTTGTTTCTTCTTTTTAATCAAGTTTGCACCTTATGATGTAATTTAAATTATGAAACCAGTCATGCATTTAATAAACGATTTACAACAGCTGCAGCAGACAAGCAGAAAATTTAAAACTAGTTTCAAAGAGCATACAGAAGAAGGGAGAAAAAGGCAGACAGGAACTCTACCATTGCTTTTCACTTAATTTCACAGTTTTTCATAAAATGGAGAAAGGTGCCCATATGGACATATCTGAGGAAATTGAAATCAACATCCACGAGCACCACAATACGAGCAATATTCTTAATGAACAGAAAAGCCTGAAAACATTATTTTCATGGCTGCCTTTCGGAATGAGTTTGATGTATCACAATGAATTAATTTTGGTAGTGTTACATCTCATTACATAGAACAGCAGACCCATTTATTGTAAACAGCAGACCTTGTTCAGTTCATTTTGGGTACATATTGTATTAACATAGTGTTTGCATGCAGAGATATCTTTTGCTGCCTCCATTTGCTTAGTATCATTGGTATCCAAATTATCTTTTGGGACATCACAGATTCTCTGAGCGTCATCTTTTGCCGGCCGTTGTGGCCGAGCGGTTCTAGGTGCTCCAGTCCGAAACATCGCGGCTGCTACGGTAGTGTACTGCTTGATACAGTCACATTGATTAAATATCTGCAAATATTGCAAACTAATATGAAATGGAATGAGCACATAAGGACATGAGTAGAGAAGATGAATGGTCAACTTTGGTTTACTGGAAGAATTTTAGGAAAATATGGCTCATCTGCAAAGGAGATTGCTTATAAAAAAAAACTATTGACAACCTTTCATGTGTGCTGCTTGCATGTTTGACAGCCGCACTAGGTCAAATTAAAGGAAGACATTGAAGCAATTCAGTGGCGAACTGCTAGATTTGTTACTGTTAGGTTTGATCTACATGCGAGTGTTCTGGAGATGCTTCATGAACTAGAGGGGGAGTCCCTGGAGGGAAGACGACATTCTTTTTGTGGAAGACAGTAGCGTAAATGTTGAAATCATCTGTGACAGCATGACATAATTACAGACCAATCAGAAACCATCTTTGGGCTATGTAAGACCATCACTCCAACAGTTTTGACAGTCAGTTGCTCCTGACAAAGATGATGGAGGTAATTGTCTAAACCTCAAAGTTTTTCCTTGAAGTGACATGGCAAGAAGTCTGAGATTATTTTATACAATAATAAAATATTTTGCCCATTTGGTTTGACATCCAGAGACGATCTCTCCACTACTGGCTCTGTTGTTATGCAATTGTTGTCAGCATCACTATGTATTGAATTGCTCACCTCAAATACAACCAGTGCCATTTTCACCTGAGCTACTGACATCACAGTAGGAGAACTTAAAGCAATTTCATCATCATACTGAACATGAGTAGAATATGTATCAGGACTGAAAACTTTAGTTCTGCTGGCCTCCACTTGAATTCTGTCATGATCAATGTTATCAACTGCATCACTCTGTGACATAAAACCTAAGGGTTCCCTACTTTTGGCCAGTCTGTAGTGGTATTATACAAGAGTGTGCAGCAGTTGCAAAAAGATTGATTTGACTTATATATCTTGATAAATTCAAGGTGTTGCTCTTTCAACACATTGCCAGCAACTATGGAAAAGGGGCGATGTCATGCAGCATGTTCTTGGAGTCGCTCTGTTGCTCAGTGCTTCACTCTAGCACAGGAACCACCAGCTGATCTTATCCAGTTAATAGATTTGTGAGCCTCAGCTGCCTTGTTGTCTTCTCAGCTGTTTGTAGCTACCTGTACAATTTCCCCAGATACAAGTTGATGGAGGGTAGTAAAGCTCTCCCTTCCTCTCTCCTTCTGGCTTTTAAGAGGACCAGCTACCACCTGACTGTGCTATACTTGGTATTGCTTTTAAAGCTCTTCATCATGCGGGGTAGCCACACGGTCTTGGGCGTCTTGTCACAGTCCATGGGCTCCCCCTGTCGGAGGTTCGAGTCCTCCCTTGGGCATGGGTGTGTGTGTTGTCCATAGTGAAAGTTAGTTTAAGTTAGATTAAGTAGTGTGTAGGCTTTGGGATCAATGACCTCTGCAGTTTGATCCCATAAGACCTTACCACAAATTTCCAAAGCTCTTCATACATAGAGAATGATATGTTACTTCTCTTACCCCCAGTGTGTTCTAGTGCAGGTTTCATACCACTATTTTTCATATTTAACTTTGCCCATTAATGTTCATGCATCAAAAAGGACAAAGCAAGCAACATATGTGGAAAAGGACACTTGCAGCTGTAACTGGAGGACTAACAGGTGAGCATGATTTGGTACTACATTGGATCCACCTAATGGTTTTTGCATATCAGTTCATATCCATGACACTGCAACTGGTTACATCTTACCTACCCTTACCTGATCTGCAACTGTTCAGTCGTCGTCCTCCAACTGGTAGCACATATATAATCTTTGAATTAAATGATGGGCGTGGGAAGCATTTAGTAGGCCAGCAAAGAAGTACCCAACGCATCTGGTAAAAACAGGCTATACTGTCAAGGCCCTGTGTCCTGCCAATTAAGCTGGTGCATGCCAGTAACAATTTCAAATCGAAGATAAATATCCCTCACACCAGAATTCACAGAGTGTTCACAGAAGCCACCAGTTCAAAGTAATGACCTTCCCAATATAACTTCGTGAAATAGTGATCCCAGTGGGATATTAAACAAAATATGCTGCTATGTGGCACTTTATAAGACAAATGCCGGGATAGTTCTGATGCTGCATAGCACCTCAATTGGTAATATTCTCCACTACTATTAAATTTCCACGGGCAGTCATGACCAAAAGCCCTCTGTGAATATCTATCAAGATACCAAGTATTCTCATACACACAGAAAGAGAATAATACCAATGTGAGACATGACGTAACTGCCATACATATGCTCTGTTTATCTGAGCTGACAATATCTAAATCAGTAGTTATTGTCACAATTAAAAAGATAAATAATGAGCTCCAATTAAAGTCTTGTGATTGCTATACTTCAAAAACTTCGTATGAACTATCATTAAAGCTTATTACACCACTGAGGTTGAGCTGCCATCAGCTACATGGCCTGACCTCAGCAACACCCTTTGCAACCTGCCACAAAGAAGGAGATGCTACCCCCATGTGTAACTTTTAGAACACTGTGACGTCAGACAAGTCAATTTTCCTAATATTCATAATTTATTTACTTTGATCAGCCACATCTGTAACTCTTGCATAAACTCACTCCAACTCTTTCTTGCATGTAATAATTTTGCAGTCAATCTGTCTTCTACAAAATGTCTTGTTATAAGAGAACTACATTGTTTCTTTCACCTTTCTCGGCCTGGGACCAGCCTGTCCTGCTGTTGCTTGCACTAAAGCTGTGTGTTACTTTTTATTTTTGACAAACATATTCTTAAGCAAAGTTTCTGGAACACTGGAGATGCCCCACTGTTGCCTGTCACCAGAAAAGTGCTTCCACTCACTTAATGGACTCGTGTCTCTTGCAGCTGTGCCTAGCCACTTTCTGTGACAGTGGTTGACCATGGCTGCCACTCATCTCCCCAAATTCTAATGGGCTGCTCGATCAAAATTCACATAACCGAATGTAGGATTTAGATGCAGGTTGCACAAATAAAGTGCAAAGTCTGTGGAGCCCATTTTATACTCTGTTCGAATATGAGTTACAATTATCCTTACCTCAAGAGACTATGTAATGTTATGTTTGGAAACGGACATGGATAGGGAAATATCGTGTCACTACCATGACTAAAATTGTCCAAGTTACTATGCTTTTATTGCCTGAATTGAATATGATTCTGTCATTTGTGGGTATCTTTGCTGCTAGCAGCACCTTCCTGTTTATTCTTTTGTATTTTACATAGTAGTCTAGAAGCTCTGGGGCACTTTGATTTCATTTTAGTATGCTGAGGAATTAAAAAGTTTGGTTGGTTGATTTTGGCAAGGGCACCAAACAGCGAGGTCTTTGGTCCCATCATATTAGGGAAGGATGGGGAAGGAAGTCGGCTGTGCCCTTTCAAAGGAGCCATCCCAGCATTTGCCTGAAGGGAAGCGATTTAGGGAAATTATGGAAAACATAAATCACAATGGCCGGACATTGGTTTGAACCATCGTCCTCCCAAATGCGAGTCCAGTGAGCTAAACACTGCACCACCTCACTCAGTAAAGAGTTTGGGATGATTTCATAACTGTCTTGTTACCCCACATATTATTTTTGTTGCCTTCAACAAGACACAATACAGGGTGACCAAAAAGTCTTTTAGCATTTGAGAATGCGCTAACTCATGGAATAACATAGGTAGAGAGGTAAACATTGACAGTAAACTGAAATGACATAGCATTTCACTGAAAGCAAAAACGAGTGCAAAAACTGGTCAACAGATAGTGCTGGAAGCAACACATCAGTGACATCACATGAGAATTGTGTATAAAATGAGCTGTGTAGTGAGAGCGGCAGTCGCATCATGCCTAGCCCGGCTGATAAACACCTGCTGGAAGGTGTGTCTTTTATGCAGGATGGCGCTGCACCCCATATTGCTACACATGTGAAAGATCTTTCGCGCACGTCATTTGGTGAGGATTGCATGCTGAGCTGCTGTATCTATCATACTTGGCTTCCCATTTCTCCAGGCCTCAATTCATGTGATTATTTGTTGTGGGGTTACAAGGCTGCTGTGATCGTGCAACCTCATTAGGGGTGCTAAAAGACTCCAATAGCAATTTCTCATCATGCTTACTGATATGCTGAGTAGTTCTTTTCACATTATCCCTCGACTACAGGTATTCTTTATGAATGACAGTTGACATGTTGAAAATTTTTTATAAAGAACATTGTCTTTGCTAAAATTCAGTTGTATGGTAATTATTTCTTTTGTATCCTATGAAGCACCATTGTTGCTCATTTTGTGCACTTTGTTGATTTCCATCAAACCCCACATCATATCATATCTGTTTGTCAATTTTTATCTCCCTATCTACATTATTCTATGAAGTATTGAATTTTCAAATGTTAATGGACTTCTGGGTCACCCTATACTTTTGAGAATGTTTCTTCACATTTATATTTTCTTCAGCATACACTTCCTACAATGTATGGTGATGTAGGTGCTTTGCAAAATCATATATTTTTTGTTTGGAAAAAACTTTTTTATAAAAGTGATTACTCTGTACTTAAATTAAGGTTCATAATATGGCAGAGATTCTCTGAAAATAAAGAAAGAAAACTTTTACAATTACATCACACTTGGCTTTATCAATATCAATTATTTTGTGATATAAGGCTGATGATGTTGTTTTAGTTATTCGTGTTGCACTATTTCCCAATGATGTAGTAGCAAAGTGCTGCAGAATGTTCAGCAAAGTGATAGCCTACTAACTTGTCAATATCTGTGTTAATATTCATACACCCACATAAAGTAGCATAAGCCTTAAAGTTACAGGCTGTGTCCAGAACTTGGGTTAATTTGCTGAAGAAAACATCCAAATTTCCATATGTGATTTGTATATACATAGTAGGTTAATTTCTTTTTCTGTCCTTTAATTTTATTCCAGCTATTTCAAAATACTTATCCTCACTGAGAACACCATTATCAGAGCTGTCTTTAAAATGTAAATGATTTTTATGTAGATACAAGATCCTTTACCTTTCAGGGATTTCTGCAATACAAAATGCTCTTTGACATAATGTTAAAGCTACATCACTATTTCTGTACCCTTACATCAATGCTCTGAAATGCATACTACTGATATATATGAGGAAAGATGTTCAACCTCAACTTGCTGGATTTTATTACTCACTGACTGAATATTTTGGTGGAGAATTGTTAAACCAGTAAACTTTTCATCATTGCTTACCCTGGAGGTTTCTCCTTTTCTCTGGTCAATAAATATATCCTTCAGGTGTACAGAAAGCATTGTTTTCCTTTTTCCTGCTACACTTATTCATTCAATCCCATCTGTCGCTGACGTTTCTTCTTTGTCTGGTTCGGCTGCTGCTATGGATTTGTCCTTTGTTTCTGATGTGTCCATTGTATTCCATAACCAGTAGCTTTGTTTCTCTTGTCTGTTGGTCTGGATGTTGTTTCTGCTTTTTTGGTTGCCTGCTTGATTATTTTGATCTTCTGGCAATTTTCTACCTTCTCGTTTTTCTACCCCATCTCATGCTGCTGATGCTGATTTTCTTGTAATTAGATATTTATCTCTGGCTGGTAATGCAATTAGGGCCAAGGATGCTGATAACTGTATGGCTTGAGGCTTTTTAAGGAAAAGTTCACTGTTTTCTTTTAGGACTTCATCATACACACCTTTCTCCTACCACATTTCCTATGCAGCCCAAACTTTGTAAAATAATCCCTCACTGAAGACAATACTTGTATGAATGCTGAATCTCACATACTGCTACAAAACTTCTTGGATTTGCTATTAGTTGTAATTAAATCTGTGTTGACACACAACTTTTCCATTAGATCATATCTCTGTGGAATGTATGCCACAACATTCACTTCTGTGTTTCCCTGCAGTTTATCTTTTAGAACTCTTTCTGTTTATATGCTTTCATTATGGTAAACACTGTGGCAGACAATTTTTTGTGGATTTGAGCATCATAAGATTAGCAGGTGGTGCACATGAGCTCTGACATGTTTTGTGTTGTTATCTTCCAAGCTTTAGAGTTTAAGTTTGCTTTTATCTAATGTCATTTTATCTTCTTCATTTGGAAATTAAAAAAGTAACTTCTGTATGTTCCAGAGCATCATGTGATTATTTATGCAGAGAAATTACAAGGCCATAACACCACCTGCTGCTAGACAGTGCTTACATTAAACTAAAAGAACACGTGATCTATTGCTGCACAAAGCCCATCGTCCTCAGAGTCAGACAGGTACTATACCAAGAGAAACACAGTGACAAGACACTGTCAGGGTTTTGCAGGCATCTGCGCAGTCATCTTCGCAGTGTTCGACAATTTGTTGCTCCATGCTTGTCAGCAAAAATTACTGACCAAAGTATGGGTAGCATTGGCAGTATAAGATAATAGCACGAAGAAAGTTTATGTAACACTCGAGCAGCTTGCAACAATTGCCACAACATCAGTATACTTGCTGGATGAAACTGACTGCTGCTGACCAGAATCAGAAAGCTCTGGACTGCGCAGCCATCATGCCATGACACCCATTAAGCGTTTCAGACAATATTCAAGATTTTAGAGCCATGATGGAAGCACTAGAAAATCCAGCTGAACATGTAGCAACAACAGCAAGGTGCCAACAGTCCAAACTAGGATCAGTTCAAGCCAACACCACCACCGGTCAACCACAATGACAACAGTAAGAATCTAACAAGGTATGCTGGTACCATAAACATTTCGGCCAATAGGCTGCAAAGTGTATGTTGCTATGCATTTGCTCAGATGGCTAATTTCTCTTTAATAGTAGTGCAGTTTCTACACGCCATCAGCAGCAACCACCCCATACACACATTGTTCCATGTCAAAAAGACAGTATGTGCCAGATAGGCATACCAGCACAACGTTCCTTGTAGACACTGGCTCATACATCAGCATGCTGCCTGTCAGCCATGCAATGCATAACAAGCAGGATGTCCAGCCATGGTTGATGGCAGTTAATAACTCCACAATCTTCACTTTCGGACGCAAAGTGCACAACATTGATTTCTCCGATGAGTTCATATGGTCTGTTGTTGTCACAGAGTATCTGAACATACATTAGATGCCAACTTCCTAGCACTTTTTGCATTAGCAGTTGACCTGCAGGGAGCACAGTTGCTAAGCTTAGGGGTGAACACTATAGCAGCAGTAGATACAAGCCATCCAGCTGATGGTGTGCTGCAGAGGATAGACAATGAAAATCCCTCAAAGGAATATAGCACAGCTGCAACATAGAAGCCTTCTGACAGCCACACAAGAAGTCAGCAAATGAGTTGCAAGCACAAGTTCACTGCAACAGAACCAAGCACAATACCGTGCATTACACCTGCACTACGCCAGAACTGCTTGTCTCGCTACACAGTCACAAAATCACAGGGTAACAGCTGACAGATGATGGCGATTTTTAAGGAAATGTAAATCTGGAGTTATTTGCTAGTTGGACAGCTCCTCTCCTTTGCCCCCACGCCTGGTTCACAAGAAATATGGCTTGTGGAGGCCATAGGGTGATTACAGGGCTTTAAATGCCTGAAAAATCCCAGACGTGTTTCTGGTTCTCAACATACAGGACTTCACCTGTGCACTGGCTGGCACAAATGTTTCTAGTGTCTTTGACCATAAAAAAGCATACAACCAGCAACATCTCAAAGGCTGCAGTGATCGTGCCGTTTGGTTTATTTGAATTTTCATTCCTGCCTTTTTGACCAAATAACACCTCCTAGACTTGGCAATGTTTCATTGACGAAGTGCTCAAAGGACTTCAATTTTAGTTCATGTTCTTGGGAACATTTTGGTGTTCCCCCTTAGTGCTCCAGTGCATGAACATCATCTGTGCAAAGTAAGCTGCTGGTTGTTTGAGCATGGAATAGTACTAAATGGAAAGAAATGCTGCCTCTGACAGCATCCATAGTTTATCTTACCTGGGGGCCAGCACTATGATCAGATTACTTACAGATCATTTTCCGTGCCATTCTAGGAAGAAAGACGCACTTGCATGGGCACGCTAGTGCATTCCATACCAACGAGGTATAGTGGGCTGTTACATACATACCAACATCAACAGCTTTCAAAGTACACCATGTTTACGTTGACTTGATTGGGCATCTTCTGTCCTTGGACATTGGAGCGATATGGGTCTGACTGTAGCAGTAGATAGATGTATGTGGTATGCGGAGATAATTGTGATCACCGACATATTGAGGGACACTACGGTGAATATGTTTGTGTGAGTATATGGACTGCATATTTGGATGCTCTCTCCACATTACAACCAATCAAGGCTCACAGTTCTGAGTCTACACTATTTCAGAAACTGGCCAGACACTGTGGTTTTCAGTGACACAACACAACCAGATATTACCCTGCTAATAATGGTGTGGTACAATATTGGGGCAGAACCTTAATGACATTGCTAAAGTGTCACAAAGAAAAGTGGACACAAGCATTCCCCTTAGTTCTATTAGGTCTTTGAATGGCACACAAACCAGTCATTGCTGCATATAGTCAGAGATGGTTTATGGTGGATCCCTACAAATTCCAGTGGACTACTTAGCGCTAGTACCACCACCGGACACAGCAAACTCCCATAACTGGTGTAAGAGTTAAAGCATCACTGCACCAATGTGTCCTGCCCACCCCATTCTCACCATTGCACTCATCAGTGTTTGTACACAAAGATTTGCACAGCTGCTCACATATGATGCTGCAATTCAATAAATCAGGTTGCCACTACAGTCTCCATACATTGATCCTTTCCCAGTGCTCAGCAGAGACCATCATACCACAGACGTACTGCATAATGGTACACCATTGAAAATATAAATGTAGCACATCAAACTAGCATGGATTGTACCTCCAGTAATCTCAAAACATCTCACAGGCACATCACGCCACAACTAGTCCAGAACAATGAAATTGTACTTCTCAGCCACCAGACAACCCTTCCTAGAGCTGTGGGACACACTGGTGCTTTAACCGACACTGTCGCAATCACTGTAACACCCTTACCCACAAAAGAACTGGTCCGCAGATCAAGCACCAAGACGTCCCAGGTGCTCCACATTACAGGGTGGTGGTGGGGGGGGGGGGGGAGGGGGGTGAGCTGTGAGTGGAAGTGATACAGTGTAGTGTACTTATGGACCAAAAGCTTAGCAGATGATGCACATGAACTCCCTCATATGTATTGTGTTATCTTTGACACTTTATAGAAGTTCTCATGTTTTGGAATTTAAGTTTCCTTTTATCTAACTTCATTGTACCTTTAACTTTTAGAAATATAAAAAGTAACTTCTGTATGTTCTAGTACTATGTGTGATTGTTTATGTGGAGAAACTATGAAGCCACAGCACCATCTGAGCCTCCCACCATTTTGCAGTTGCATCCTGGACTAAGTGAACCTTCAGTATTTCATGTAATGGAGCTCCTGGGTTTGCTATTTCACTTGCTTTTACTTTGTTATTTTTATTTCGCATGCTGGCAGCAACTCCTTTTCCATGGTTATCTGAAAGTACAAGTATTTCTCTCTCCTGGATCATGTTTTCATGTCTGCACTTAAGACCTCTCTGTTTTTTGCCACTGATATTTGGAAACACTCATGCCCCTTCTTTGTTTTTAGTCACTGATATTTTTTAGTCACTGATATTTGTAAACACTCATTTCCTTTCAGCAGAAGCACCTATTTGTTCAAGGTTTTGAGTTCAAGGCATAAAGAGAAGTGCTTCATCCAGAGAACTTTTTTGCCAAATAAAGCTGTTGTTTTTCTCTGAAAGCTTGTTGCTTCAGATTTTTTGAAGCTATCCATCATTATTTCAAGCATTTCATTTCCTTTTTCACTGCTTCTACATTGCACTGCAACACTTACGAAACACACTGTTAATGATCGCCACTGTATTTACTTGCTATGGAATCATGCAGACTACAGTAAATAGTTCCACAATAACTAATTGAGAATTGTTTCACAGTTTTTATGCCCTCCAAGTATATCCACTTGTGTGTTTATACTTTTTAACAATTTTTCAGCACACTTTACACAATTTAGGCACAATAAATTGTCATTATTTATGGAGCCATTCATCACAATGTCTATAGTGTTTATGACTTTAATGCTTCATACATGCATTCATGTGCCTTAATAATAATAATAAAGGGCTACAAAATGTACCTTAAGTTGGTTGTGCAGCCAAGTCAGTAAGCAAAGCAGCCTCTTACTGTAATAGTACAATTCCTCAAGGGGCGAGTTTAAAAAAATATAAAAGATAAAAAGAGCTATCAATATTGTGTACATTTTCTGCAATGATGTAGACATTTGCTTAATGTTGCTG
This sequence comes from Schistocerca piceifrons, assembly GCF_021461385.2. Classification (NCBI taxonomy): domain Eukaryota; kingdom Metazoa; phylum Arthropoda; class Insecta; order Orthoptera; family Acrididae; genus Schistocerca; species Schistocerca piceifrons. The sequence continues at coordinate 562,227,244 of NC_060139.1, forward strand.
TCCCCAAAACTTTAATGAGTGATAAAGTACTTTTTTGTTATATTTTAATGTTTGCCTCACACACTGCCATATCATCATTATATGATTTTGACCTATTTTTGACAAGGAACATTTAGAACCAAGTATTTGCTTTTGACACTGTCTCACCCATATTTCAAACAAAAGCAACCTTTTAACCTTAATTTGAATTCACCATTAGTCATCAGGGCTCATTCTGGAAGGCATTCGATACAGTTTCGCACTGTCGCCTGATAAAGTAAGAGCCTACGGAATATCAGACCAGTTGTGTGGCTGGATTGAAGAGTTTTTAGCAAGCAGAAAACAGCATGTTGTTCTCAATGGAGAGATGTCTACAGACGTTAAAGTAACCTCTGATGTGCCATAGGGGAGTGTTATGGGACCACTGCTTTTCACAATATATATAAATGACCAAGTAGATAGTGTCGGAAGTTCCATGCGGCTTTTCGTGGATGATGCTGTAGTATACAGAGAAGTTGCAGCATTAGAAAATTGCAGTGAAATGCAGGAAGATCTGCAGCTGATAGGCACTTGGTGCAGGGAGTGGCAACTGACCCTTAACACAGACAAATGTAATGTATTGTGAATACATAGAAAGAAGGATCCTTTATTGTATGATTATATGATAGCAGAACAAACACTGGTAGCAGTTACTTCTGTAAAATATCTGGGAGTATGCGTACGGAACGATTTGAAGTGCACTGATCATATAAAATTAATTGTTGGTAAGGCAGGTGCCAGGTTGAGATTCACTGAGAGCGTCCTTAGAAAATATAGTCCATCAACAAAGGACCTATTCTTGAGTATTGCTCATCAGTGTGGGATCAGTACCAGGTCAGGTTGACAGAGGAGATAGAGGAGATCCAAAGAAGAGTGGCGCGTTTCATCACAAGGTTATTTGGTAAGCGTGATAGCGTTATGGAGATGTTTAGCAAACTCAAGTGGGAGTCTCTGCAAGAGAGGCGCTCTGATCACGGTGTAGCTTGCTGTCCAGGTTTCAAGAGAGTGCATTTCTGGGTAAGGTATCGAATATATTGCTTCCCCCTATTTATACCTCCCGAGGAGATCACAAATGTAAAATTAGAGAGAGATTCGAGCACGCACGGAGGCTTTCTGGCAGTCGTTCTTCCTGCGAACCATATGCGACTGGAACAGGAAAAGGAGGTAATGACAGTGGCACGTAAAGTGCCCTCCACCACACACCATTGGGTGGCTTGCGGAGTATAAATGTAGATGTAGATGTAGATAATGCTATGCAGCCTAATAACCAGTGTATGACTCAACTTTTTTACACTACTTTTGCTGCAGTAAAAGAAGATTTTTTTTTAGTATGTGTGCTGGGACTTTTATTGTATAAAATACTTATAACTGAGTAAAGACTTTATTTTTCATCAATAATTTAAAAACATAAAAATAAAATTTCAAAATTTAACAGCAAATATGTACAATAGTGGCTGAATGTACAAAAAATTATAACAACCTTTACTGTCATGCAACAGCTACAGATGGGAAAAAAGACACTGGCACTACATAAAAGATTCATAGTATCTGCAAAGGCATAACTGTCGGCTTTGATGTCATCTGCCAAGTTCCCTGGCTAGGACGAGCAAACCAATACTTGTCATGAGGAAAAGGCTTGCTGGAATCGAAGCAAGGAGTCGATATCGTTCATCTGAAAAATTCAGACAAAAATTAAACTCGCCAAATAAATCACTTTAAGACACAACAGATCTTAACATTTTCATACAGGTGTAACAAAAAGACTGAAAAATTAATGGACAGTATGTGTCCTTAAGCACAGCATAATTTTCCAGTCTTGAAGAGTTTTTGTACAATAAAAAGTATGATTTTGAAACAATAAGTCTTTGCCTGTTTCCATTATTTCATTTTTACCTCTGTAAATGAAAATTAATAAATATTAAATGAGCATGAAATTTTTTTTCCCACATCTGCGTCTGTACTCTACAAACTATCATATAGCATGTGGTGTGGGATTCACTATGTAGCAGAAGCAGTTTCTCTTCTTCCTTTTCCATATGTTGAGTGAGTGTGTGTGTGTGTGTGTGTGTGTGTGTGTGTGTGTGTGTGTGTGTGTGTGTGTGTGTGTGTGATGAAAAATTGTTGGTATTGCTCTGTACGCCTCTAAAATTCTCTAATTTTGCTCTTTTGAGCATTTTGATAGATATAAGTTGGAGAAAGTAATATGCTTCTTGATCTGTGAAATGTCTGCTTTCACTATGGAGAAAGTTAGTATTTAATCCATGACTGTGAAAATGTGTTAATTAGGAACTTTATGCTACTGTCTCTCTGTTCCCCTTGTCGGGCAAATATTAAATTTCTGCCTAAATTTCTGCCACCTGCATTCAGATTGGCAATACTGAGTTGAATACCAGCAATTAAGCATGCTTCAATTATGAAGATAGGCTCTGCATAATGGTACCATAGTCAGAGGTACTTAACTGGTGGCCCTGTTCACATTTAATGCTACAATTGTCACTTTATTTTACTACATTTCTCTTTCTTAGATTTTTGTTGTGTTCTGTTTGTGCAGCAAACAGAAGACAAAATATGTTACCTTAGCCATTTTAACTGGCTTCTGACAGTACAAGTTTCTATCTCTTTATCAGTAAGTAAAATCAAAATCGGTAGAGCAATGCTGGATGTTTGTTTTGAGGCAAGGGGAGAGGTGCAGAAACTGGGTCATTGGTTCCATGTGGCTGCTTGAAGGGCAGCTGTTAGCTGTATCAGCAGTAGCAACAAGTAACCAGACACTTGCCAGAAAAATTCTTCTGGCAACCAGAAGCTGCCAGATTCACGTATGCGCAGAGTCCTCCTAAATGAGTCAGGTGTGCACTACGCATCAGAGGCTGCTATTCAGGTAGCTGGCTCGCTCACGCGTGCACGCACACACACACACACACACACACACACACACACACACACACACACACACACACACACACACACACATTTTTAGGTTGGTGACTCTCGATCCGATCCAATCCAATCCAGATAACAACAGCAGGAAACCCAGAAGTATCAGTGTAAGATTGAAAGAAATGGCTCCCACAGTTTAGAGTATTAAAATCCTAATCGTAAACTGCCGAAGCAGTCACAACGAAGTGTCAGAGATTGAAGTGCTTATGAGAAGAAGTGAAGTTCACATAATACTAGGTATACAAAGATGGACAAAACCTGAAATTGATAGCACTGAGATTTTTGGGAAAAATTTAGGTGCATATCAAAAGGATACGCAAATGGGAAAAGTAGATGGTTTATTTGTCACTGTAGGCATGAAATTCCAATTCAACAAGATAGAAGTTGAAGCTGCATGTTGAGACTGTTTGAGCAAGAGTCATATCAGGGGTGGGCATAAAATGATAACTGGCTCCTTCTGTTATCCACCAGACCCATCTCCTGATGTAACCAAAAACTACAGAGAACACCTCAGTTCACTTGTACGTTAAGTTCCCCAATCATACTGTAATCACTGGTGGAGACTTTAATCATCCAACAATTAATTGGGAAAATTACAGTTTTGTTAGTGGTGGGCATGAAAAGACAGCCTGTGAAACACTAAATGCTGTCTCTGAAAACTACCTACAACAGATCGTTAGGAACCCCACTCACAATGGAAATACATTGGATTTAATGGCAACAAACAGACCTGACCTCTTTGAGGATGCCCTAATTGAAATTGGTATCATTAAGCATGAAGCAGTTGTGGCAACGATGATTAACAAAGTACAAAAGACAACTAAGCAAGCAGAAAGATATATATGTATCACAGAGATACTGAAGGAACTGAACTCTAAGACTGTTGAAGATAGACACTAACTATCCAGAGAAAATCTATTAACAAAGTTCCAAGAACTAGCTTTAAATGACAACTCTATGAATGTACTACATTCGCCCATGTATCACTCACTTAGGGATCATGAGGATAAAATGAGAATAACTACTGCACTTGCAGATGCATTCAGACAATCATTCTTCCTGCGCTCCATACTTGAATGGAATGGGAAGAAACGCTAATAACTGGTACAACGGGTTGTACCCTCTGCCATGCACCTCACTGTGGTTTGCAAAGTATAGCTGTAGATGTAAAATTAGATGACTTGTGTGTACAGATGCGGTACCAGCTAGCTCCAGCGACCTATCATGGCCTCACTGCTTTGGTGCCATGATGCGTCGCCGCTTCCTCAGGCACTGTTGATTTTGAATGAAAAGGCTACTCAATTTGTCAGTCCTAGCACTCAGTCGTTCAGAACCCTAACAGTAGGTGTTTTAATGCTTAGTAGAGATTCTTCTTGTCTGACAGCATTTGAAATCTATGGACCAGAGGTATTAGCATGGAGTTGTTTGTTTGGAGTCAGGGCAGTGAGCACACATTACAACACAGCTAACAGAACAAAAACAGAATAAAAAAAAAAAAAAAAAAAAAAAAAAAAAAAAAAAAAAAAAAAAATAGTAGTGCGGATAAGCTACTACAAACAGCATAGTGAACACATTATTGTGGCCAAGATAGACACGAAGCACATGCCTACTACAGTAGTACAAGTTTATATGCCAACTAGCTCTGCAGATGACGAAGAAATTGAAGAAATGTATGATGAGATAAAAGAAATTATTCAGGTAGTGAAGGGAGATGAAAATTTAATAGTCATGAGTGACTGGAATTCGACAGTAGGAAAAGGGAGAGAAGGAAACATAGTAGGTGAATATGGATTGGGGCTAAGAAATGAAAGAGGAAGCCGCCTGGTAGAATTTTGCACAGAGCACAACTTAATCATAGCTAACACTTGGTTCAAGAATCATGAAAGAAGACTGTATACATGGAAGAACCCTGGAGATACTAGATTATATAATGGTAAGACAGAGATTTAGGACCCAAGTTTTAAATTGTAAGACATTTCCAGGGGCAGATGTGGACTCTGACCGCAATCTATTGGTTATGAACTGTAGATTAAAACTGAAGAAACTGCAAAAAGGTGGGAATTTGAGGAGATGGGACCTGGATAAACTGAAAGAATCAGAGGTTGTAGAGAGTTTCAGGAAGAGCATAAAGGAACAATTGACTGAATGGGGGAAAGAAATACAGTAGAAGAAGAATGGGTAGCTTTGAGGGATGAAGTAGTGAAGGCAGCAGAGGATCAAGTAGGTAGAAAAACGACGGCCAGTAGAAATCCTTGGGTAACAGAAGAAATATTGAATTTGATTGATGAAAGGAGAAAATATAAAAAAGCAGTAAATGAAGCAGGCAAAAAGGAATACAAACGTCTCAAAAATGAGATCGACAGGAAGTGCAAAATGGCTAAGCAGGGATGGCTAGAGGACAAATGTAAGGATATAGAGGCTTATCTCACTAGGGGTAAGATAGATACTGCCTACAGGAAAATTAAAGAGACCTTTGGAGAAAAGAGAACCACTTGTATGAATATCAAGAGCTCAGATGGAAACCCAGTTCTAAGCAAAGAAGGGAAAGCAGAAAGGTGAAAGGAGTATATAGAGGGTCTATACAAGGGCGATGTACTTGAGGACAATATTATGGAAATGGAAGAGGATGTAGATTAAGATGAAACGGAATGGAAAATACGATACTGCGTAAAGAGTTTGACAGAGCACTGAAAGACCAGAGTCGAAACAAGGCCCCCGGAGTAGACAACATTCCATTACAACTACTGACAGCCTTGGGAGAGCCAGTCCTGACAAAGCTCTTCCATCTGTGATCAAGATGTAGGAGACAGGCAAAATACCCTCAGACTTCAAGAAGAATATAATAATTCCAGTCCCAAAGAAAGCAGGTGTTGAAAACTGGTAGAAGCCGACCTCGGGGAAGATCAGTTTGGATTCCATAGAAATGTTGGAATACATGCGGCAATACTGATCTTACGACTTATCTTAGAAGAAAGATCAAGGAAAGGCAAACCTATGTTTCTAGCATTTGTATACTTAGAGAAAGCTTTTGACAATGTTGACTGGAATACTCTTTTTCAAATTCTAAAGGTGGCAGGGGTAAAATACAGGGAGCGATAGGCTATTTGCAATTTGTACAGAAACTGGATGGCAGTTAGAAGAGTCAAGGGGTATGAAAGGGAAGCAGTGGTTGGAAAGGGAGTGAGGCAGGGTTTTAGCCTCTCCCCGATGTTATTCAATCTGTATATTGAGCAAGCAACACAGGAATCAAAAGAAAAATTTGGAGTAGATATTAAAATCCATGGAGAAGAAATAGAAACTTTGAGGTTCGCCAATGACATTGTAATTCTGTCAGAGACAGCAAAGGACTTGGAAGAGCAGTTGAATGGAATGGACAGTGTCTTGAAAGGAGGATACAAGATGAACATCAACAAAAGCAAAACGAGGATAATGGAATGTAGTCGAATTAAGTCGGGTGATGCTGAGGGAATTAGAGTAGGAAATGAGACACTTAAAATAGTAAAGGAGTTTTGCTATTTGGGGAGCAAGATAACTGATGATGGTCGAAGTAGAGAGGATATAAAATGTAGACTGGCAATGGCAAGGTAAGCGTTTCTGAAGAAGAGAAATTTGTTAACATCGAGTATTGATTTAAGTGTCAGGAAGTCGTTTCTGAAAGTATTTGTATGGAGTGTAGCCATGTATGGAAGTGAAACATGGACAATAAATAGTTTGGACAAGGAGAGAAAGAAGCTTTCGAAATGTGGTGCTACAGAAGAATGCTGAAGATTAGATAGGTCGATCACATATATAATGAGGAGCTATTGAATAAAATTGGGGAGAAGAGGAGTTTGTGGCACAACCTGACAAGGAGATGGGACTGGTTGGTAGGACATGTTTTGAGGCATCAAGGGATCACCAATTTAGCATTGGAGGGCAGCGTGGAGGGTAAAAATCGTAGAGGGAGACCAAGAGGTGAATACACTAAGCAGATTCAGAAGGATGTAGGTTGCAGTAATTACTGGGAGATGATGAAGCTTGCACAGGACACAGCAGCATGGAGAGCTGCATCAAACCAGTCTCAGGACTGAAGACCACAACAACAACAACAACAACAACAACAGAACCTGAAGACGATTTGGTCAGTTGTCAGAATATCATACAGAAGAATAGAATCAACTACTTGGTTAAACATCCAAACATACACCACTAATCAATGACACTGAGAATATAAGAAAGATCACAATTTGATAACACTACAGTATTCCAATTACCCACTTGCATAGAACAAAGACAACACTACTACAATCATCTAAAACTGAGGTACTCGAGTTGACAATTGACTTTTGTTATTGTGCAACATAACAAAACATATTGATACCAATGTCTTCCTCTGCAAGGCTGAGGACTTTTCACTTTCTGCTTATATTTTGATTTGGTTCTTTTGAATAGGAGTACAGATACAAACCTGTCATTGCAACAGATTTCTTTGTTGTGACCCATCCTAGGCTTCTCTGAACTGCCATTTTCCATTTGTTGTATCTATGGTCCCGTTCTGTGGAAAAAAAATTAAGTTCAGAAAGCCATGTAGTTAGAAACATTATAATAATATTACATCCGACTGCATTGCTGCTGTTCATTACACATTAAAAATAATGTAATACTAGGTGTTCTAGGTTTCTTCTTTATTATTTTCAACTCTACAAGGGGAGAGCATGACTTGGGAAATTTAGATTGAAGTGAGGCTTGTGTGGCTTTCAGTTTACCTAAAGAGTGTTATCTTCTAGCAGTAGTAAAATGCACAGGCCAGCCAATCCACAGAAAAAAGGTTTCAAAGTTTTACCCACACTATATATATATACTAGTTTAATGAACACCACAACTCATGTAAAAATAGCTCACAACACTTTATTTTTAACCTGCTGATCTGGATTCAATCTGAGCTTCAACCAAATTTTTTTTTTCCATTTGGTAATAACCAGAAGGGTTTTTAAATAAAATGAATAACAAAAACTATCATAAATGAAATCATTAATGATTTTAGTTTATACATAATGCAACTGTTCGTTAGGCACAAGGAAACGAGTTAAGATTGATATTGTGTGGTTTCAATTGCCTTAGGCTGCAGTCAGGTGTCTGGGTTGCGTTTGCTAGAGAGAGAGAGAGAGAGAGAGAGAGAGAGAGAGAGAGAGAGAGAGAGAGAGAGGGGGAGAGAGGGGGAGAGAGGGGGAGAGAGAGAGAGAGAGAGAGAACTTGCACACATTGACCACAGTCTCTGGCTGCTGAGGTCTGGTATTGGCATCCAGAAAATGTGGTCACGTGTGCATGTCTTTTGAGCCCAAGCCTTACATGTTTGACAGTCTTTTTTGTGCCTATCTGCAGCTCTGCATCACAGCTATATAGTGAGTACCAATTATCCTTTTCATAATATTTTTGTATATGCTTTATAAGATTTTTTATTTGCTGATAAAAGTAGGTATCACAAGACTAAACATGAGGACATTTTGGAGGCATCACTTTAATCATGCACATTGGTGACTTTTTCTCATCTTGGAAAACCTGATCATATAATTTTGGCTTTGTTTGGCCACTCCAAGAGTCAGTAATCAACAGAAGCTTCCTTTCTTGACACAAGGCATCAGACAATGGTTAAGGAAGTCAATGAACAATCCAGTTATTAGCTTTCCAGGTTTTGATGACATCTGTATATCTTTGACAATATTCATTCACTGTGTGCTGAACTTGAGAACCGAATTTACCAGTTGCATCTTGCAAACAAACAAATGCTTTTGGTAGTAACAGATGAGCAGTTAAACTCTTCCACAGAATAAACATGTTAAATAAGGGTTCTAATGAACAACATGCTCCTATTCACGTATAATAATAGTTAAAAACCTGACGACTTTTTAATGACAACAGTATTGCATTAATATTTACTTCTCCTCTAAAAATGGATTTTCTATTACCTAACTATTTTAAAATACAATATTAACTTTGTCATTTCATTTGATCTAACAAACAGTCGCATCAAATATAAATTAAAATCATTAATGATTTCATTCAGATAGTCAGATAGTTTTGGTTATTCATTTTTCTAAAAAATCCTTGAAATAATTACTAAAGGGGGGGGGGGGGGGGATATGGAAGCTGGGATTCAACCAAGATCAGCAGATTAAAAATGAAGTGTACTGCCAATGAGCTATTTTTATCCAAGTTCAGGCATTCATTAAACTAGTATGTAAAGTGCAGTTAAAACTTTGAAAAAAATTTTCTGGGAATTGGCCACTGTGTTTTAGTATTTATTACAGGAGTTTCCGAGTGTGTGGACTGGAGAAATTGATGGTAACAAACAACATTAGTCACCAAGCCTAAGTGGAGACAAGAGGCAGCCAAGACAGGATTATTTAGTTAAATTGATGCAAGGGAGTTATATTTAGCATACTGCATTTATGAGTAATGTAAGTAAAACAATAATTAAATTCTGTAAATTTACAAATACGAAAGAAGTAATTTTCACTAAGAAACCCAAAAACTAAGCTGGAATCATCTTTCAGTTTCTTTCACACAGATGCTGAAGTATTACTAGTTTCTTTTGACATGCAAGACAGCTACTACTATTTACAGTTTTTCATGAAAACTAATAACACTACTGTACTGAATGTATACCAGCATTTATAACAAGAAATGAACGTATGTGAATGTAGTAACCTCAGGTGTAGGACACATGTGTAATTTACAGCTAAAAATATTAAGAATTCAGGAAAATGCTCAGAAGTAAACATGTAGCAAATATGCAGTTACAATTTGTACAAATTTAAAATCACACTACCACACACTTTTCCTAGTCATTCCTGGGTGGAAAGCACAATTATCCAGAAATAACAGTATATTATTCTGAAAGATCACAAACTGAGTGTACCTAGTACTGCATACTGTTAAGTTACAACTTACACAACTGGAAAGGTGCTGTAATATGTAATTTAAACATCCCTGGTGGCCATTGAAGCCAACTAATCTGAAATGCACTCGAGCAGAAGCTTCCAGAATTTATTCGCATGTTGCATAAAAACTGAAGTCAAAGCAGTGGAAGCATAAGGATTGAAATGATATCAAAAAACACTGTGTGAAATACATATAATGAAAGGATAATTCCTTTCATTTGGACTCTCCAATACGGTTTAGGCTCCGAGAGGTCAACAGGCATGCAAGCGAGACTGATAACAGCTGGGCTTTTGGACAATGGATAAGGATGTGCGATTAAGTTGTTTCAGTTAGGACTTCAACTAACTTTCATCAGGCTCTAACAGTAGTAGCATCTTTCCCAAAATCTTTTCCATGTGTCTCATAGTAGTAGTCTGCTGTCAACCCAACTCACAAAATATCCTTGTCATCCTTGTGCCACACCACCTCCCAATTCCTAGCCATATGGGTCAAAAGTGCAAGACCTGGCTATGCACCCTCCCCCCAGTATGTCCTCTTTCAATCTTGGCACAGTTATATTGTGTGTTTACTGGGCTTTCAATTGTGTTCTGTAATCTTCTCCTATGGTCCAGCTGCCAATTGCTGAGAGTTTTAAGTGAGCTTTAAATAACTTTACACAATTCTCTCAAAGTGGATCTTCAAATTTATGTACTCAATCAGCTTTCATATACTTTTAACACAACAGATCAGTACTGTCACAGATTACAAAGAATCTAACAAAATTTTAGAAGTGCTATGATGAACTGTCCATACTCAATAAACTGTTCTTATTGCTAATTTTTCATAAATATCTTACTGAACTTGAATCAATGACAACAGCACATATTTTATTGCACATACATCACACATGTTGGCAATTATACAGGGTGTTACAAAAAGGTACGGCCAAACTTTCAGGAAACATTCCTCACACACAAATAAAGAAAAGATGTTACGTGGACATGTGTCCGGAAACACTTAATTTCCATGTTAGAGCTCATTTTAGTTTTGTCAGTATGTACTGTACTTCCTCGATTCACTGCCAGTTGGCCCAATTGAAGGAAGGTAATGTTGACTTCGGTGCTTGTGTTGACATGCGACTCACTGCTCTACAGTACTAGCATCAAGCACATCAGTACGTAGCATCTCGATTGGGCCCCATGTTCTTCCAGCTACGCTCAATGGAGCACGTTATCATGATTTCATACAGGATACTCTACCTGTGCTGCTAGAACATGTGCCTTTACAAGTAAGACACAACATGTGGTTCATGCACGATGGAGCTCCTGCACATTTCAGTCGAAGTGTCCGTACGCTTCTCAACAACAGATTCGGTGACCGATGGATTGGTAGAGGCGGACCAATTCCATGGCCTCCACGCTCTCCTGACCTCAACCCTCTTGACTTTCATTTATGGGGGCATTTGAAAGCTCTTGTCTACGCAACCCCGGTACCAAATGTTGAGACTCTTGGTGCTCGTATTGTGGACGGCTGTGATACAATACGTCATTCTCCAGGGCTGCATCAGGGATTCCATGCGATGGACGGCGGACCCATGTATCCTCGCTAACGGAGGACATTTTGAACATTTCCTGTAACAAAGTGTTTGAAGTCACGCTGGTACTGCTGTGTGTTTCCATTCCATGATTAATGTGATTTGAAGAGAAGTAATAAAATGAGCTCTAACATGGAAAGTAAGCGTTTCCACACACATGTCCAAATAACATATTTTCTTTCTTTGTGTGTGAGGAATGTTTCCTGAAAGTTTGGCCATACCCTTTTGTAACACCCTGTATACCTCTGAAAGTGCATTACTACAGGGTGGTCCCGAATTCATGGTACAAACTTTAATGGTAGGTACAGGACATTGTAACAAGGGTTTATTGTATAGGAATGTATAGTCGCAGGTGACGCGGTGAGGCGTAAACAGGGGAAAGAGAAATGGAGTGATCGGTTGGTGTCACTGCCGGTAGAGGGCAGTAGATGAACATGATGTATCGCAGTAGGGACAAGCGCCATTCACAATTGTGCTGCCGTAGACGATGGGTGACTTTACGTATGCAGAAAAAGCAGACATGCATTACATGTACGGCCGTGCAAATGGTAACGCCAGAGCTGCGTTACGAATGTATCGCGCGGAGTATCCTAATCGACGAATGCCGGATCATAGAATTTTTCAACGGTTACATCGTCAACTTTGTGAAACAGGTACGTTCGACGTCAACAGACATGACGCTGGTCGATTAAGAGCTGTACGCACTCCAAGACTGGAAGAACGCATCTTGAACATAGTGGCTGATAGACCCGAGTCAAGCACAAGAACTGTTGCGCGTGACGTACATGTGAGTCATCAGACTGTATGCAGAGTGTTAAATGAAAATCGCTTACACCCCTTCCATTTTCAAAAAGTACAAGCATTGAATCCGGCAGATTATCCTCTTCGCGTGAACTTCTGCCAGTGGTTGTTGCAGCAATGTGCGTTGCAGCCGGATTTCGTAGGTCATGTGCTATTTACAGATGAAGCGACATTTTCACGCGAGGGTGTCTTTAATGCGCACAATTCCCATGTGTGGGCAACAGATAATCCACATGCAACGCGTCCACATGCGTATCAACAACGTTTCGGTATTAATGTGTGGGCTGGTATTGTGAACGACTTTTTGATTGGGCCATACTTACTACCCACGCGACTCTGTGGCGAAAGCTATCTTATTTTTCTGCAAGAAGTGTTACCAGAACTGCTGCAAGATGTTCCGCTCGCCATTCGTAACCGCATGTGGTTTCAGCACGATGGAGCGCCAGCACACTTCAGCACTGCTGTACGGAATTACCTGAATGCCACGTTTGGTGCTAGATGGATTGGGCGTGGTGGACCAGTCCCTTGGCCACCCCGATCTCCTGATTTCTCTTGCCTCGATTACTTTTTATGGGGACATCTTAAGAGTCTTGTTTATGAGACTCCAGTTGACTCAGATGAGGATCTCGTTGCTCGCATATCTGTAGCTGCTGCAGGTGTGCGTGAAATACCAGGCATCTTTGAACGTGTACGCCAATCGCTGCACCGACGCTGTCAAGCATGTATCGCTCATGGTGGACGCAATTTTGAACACTTACTGTAAACATGACACTTGTCAACAACGATTTCAATAAAATCTTTCGTTTTCCTTTCGGCCGTTATTTCCCCTGTTTACGCCTCACCGCGTCACCTGGGACTATACATTCCTATACAATATATCCTTGTTACAATGTCCTGCACCTACCATTAAAGTTTGTACCATGAATTCGGGACCACCCTGTATAGCCTGCCTGGACAGACTGACTGTGGTGTTGTTCACAATGTCTATTTAAAGACATTTGTAACCCTATTTCTACAAAATGATAAAATACATAGTTATTGAATTTTATATATTAACATAAAATACAAATGATTTTATGTAGTGTAAATTCGTGCAGGCACTGATCTACATCTACATATACATACATACTCAGCAATCCACCATACGGTGCGTGGCGGAAGGTACCTCGTACCACAACTATCATCATCTCTCCCTGTTCCACTCCCAAACAGAATGAGGAAAAAATGACTTCCTATATGCCTCTGTACGAGCCCTAATCTCTCTTATCTTTGTGGTCTTTCCATGAAATATAAGTTGGAGGCAGTAAAATTGTACTGCAGTCAGCCTCAAATGCTGCTTCTCTAAATTTCCTCAGTAGTGATTCACGAAAAGAATGGCTCCTTTCCTCCAAAAACTCTCACCCGAGTTCCTGAAGCATTTCCGTAACACTCACATGATGATCAAACTACCAGTAACAAATCTAGCAGGCCGCCTCTGAATCACTTCTATGTCCTCCCTCAATCCGACCTGATAGGGATCCCAAATGCTCGAGCAGTACTCAAGAATAGGTCGTATTAGTGTTTTATAAACGGTCTCCTTTACAGATGAACCACATCTTCCCAAAATTCTACCAATGAACCGAAGACGACTATCCGCCTTCCCCACAACTGCCATTACCTGCTTGTCCCACTTCATATCGCTCTGCAATGTTCCGCCCAAATATTTAATCGACATGACTGTGTCAAGAGCTACACTACTACTGGAGTATTCAAACATTATGGGATTCTCTTTCCTATTCATCCGCATTAATTTACATTTATCTATATTTAGAGTTAGCTGCCATTCTTTACACCAATCACAAATCGTGTCCAAGTCATCTTGTATCCTCCTACAGTCACTCAACGAAGACACCTTCCCGTACACCACAGCATCATCAGCAAACAGCCGCATTGCTATCCACCCTATTCAAAAGATCATTTATGTAGATACAAAACAACAGCAGACCTACCACACTTCCCTGGGGCACTCCAGATGATACCCTCACCTCTGATGAACACTTACCATCGAGGACAACGTACTGTGTTCTATTACTTAAGAAGTCTTCGAGCCACTCACATATTTGGGAACCAATCCCATACGCTCGTACCTTAGTTAGGAGTCTGCAGTGAGGCAGTGAGTCAAACGCTTTCCGGAAGCCAAGGAGTATGGCATCCATCTGATACCCTTCATCCATGGTTCGCAAGATATCATGTGAAAAAAAGGGCGAGTTGCGTTTCGCAGGAGCGATGCTTTCTAAATCCACGATGATGCATGGACAGCATCTTCTCTGTCTTAAGGAAATTCATTATATTTGAACTGACAATATGTTTGAGAATCCTGCAACAAACCAGTGTTAAGGATATTGGTCTGTAATTTTGAGGATCCGTCCTTCTACCCTTCTTGTATACAGGCGTCACCTGCACTTTTTTCCAGTTGCTCGGGACTTTACGTTGGGCAAGAGATTCACGATAAACGCAAGCTAAGTAAGGAGCCAATGCAGTAGAGTACTCTCTGTAAAACCGAATTGGAGTCCCAGCAGGACCTGGTGATTTATTTATTTTCAACCTAGTCAGCTGCCTCACAATCCCTATCATTGTGTCCGCCATATGGGAATCTGTATGAGACTCAAACGGCGGTATGTTTGTACAATCCTCCTGCATGAAAGATTTCTCAAATGCTAAATTTAAAATTTCAGCTTTCGTTTTGCTGTCTTCCGTTGCCATGCCAGACTGATCAGTGAGTGACTGGATGGAAGCCTTCGACCCGCTTACCGATTTTACGTAAGACCAGAATTTCCTTGGGTTTTCAGCAAAATCTTTTGCTAAGGTATGACGGTGGTAGTGGTTGTATGCTTCGCGCATCGCTCTTTTTACAGCAGCACAAATCTCTGCTAACTTTTGCCTGTCCCTCATTCTCCCGATCTTTCTTGTACGGCGAGTGCAACTGTCTTTGTTTTCTGAGCATTCTCCGAATTGAACTGTTAAACCACGGTTGGTCTTTTCCATCCGTAACCCACTTTTTCAGCACATACTTCTCCAATGCGTGATTTACAATGTGTTTAAATGTGTTTAAAATTTGCCCGTAATTCTTCCACATCCATCGTACCAGAAGTAAATGAAGTCGATTCATTTCCTAAGTGGGATGCTAACAACTGCTTATCTGCTCTTTCAAGTAAGAATACTCTCCTAGCCTTCTTGACCAACTTTTTAACTTTCATAACCATAGTTGTAATGACAACATCATGATCACTAATTCCTGTTTCAACACTGACACCGTCGATGAGGTCTGGTCTGTTCATGGCTACCAGATCTAAAATATTTCCATTACGCTTTGGCTGTTGATTTAGCTGCTCAAGACAGTTTTCGGATAATGTGTTCAAAAGTAATTCACACAACGGCTTGTCTGTACCACATGTAATGAATCCATAGACATCCCTGTCTATACTAGGTAGGTTGAAGTCGCCTCCTGACTAATATAACATGATCCGGGTACTTCCGCGATACAGAGTGTAGACTCCCTTTGAATGATTCTAGAACTGTCACGGTGGAACCTGGTGGTAGGTAATAACACCCAACAATTAACTTTATTTCTCCTAGCCCTGTTAAACGTGTCCAGATAACTTCACAATCACACCCTACTTCAACCTCAGTAGACACAATATTTTTGGCAACTGCAATGAAGACACCACCTCCTACGGTGTCTAATCTGTCTTTCTGATACATGTTCCAACCCTCACTAAATATTTCAGAACTTCATATCTCAGGGTTCAGCCAGGTCTCAGTCCTGAGAATAATTTGCATGCCACACACTTCCTGGAGGGCAGTAAATTCAGGAACTTTATTCCGAACACTGAAAATTTACTGCTATTGTCTTGATAGCTGAAGTGTCTTTACACTGAGCATGTCCTGATTTCCCTGCCTGCACTTCGACTGGTGAGTGTTCATCAGGACACCTCTCACTACTGCCCAGCCTAAAAAACCCCATGTGCATGCCACAAATACTCTGCCACGCGAGTAGCCTCTTCCTTTGAGTAGTGCATCCCTGACCTATCTAGGGGCATCCTACAATTACCCACCCAATAGTGCAAGTCTAGAAATCTGCAACCAAGACCGTCACAGAGTCGACGAAGCCTCTGGTTGAAATCCTCCACTTGGCTCCAAACCAAAGGACCTCGATCCACTCTGGGAACGATGCTGCTGCTAAAATATTTTTCAAAGGATTAGATTCTAAGGTTTAAACAGTCTGGAAACCAATAACTTTAGTAAAGATAACTTTTCAATTGCACTCTTTTCAGAAAAGATAACATCATCTTTAGAAATAACAGAATTGTGACTTTCGTGTAATGTAGGCAGTTTTTACAAATTATGAATTTTTAATATCTTTTTAAATAAAATGTATCTAAATGAACTATTACACTGTTGTGATCAACTACCTGTAGCCTTTACAGTGAATATCAAAGTTTGAATAATAATTTGGGGATTTCTTTAGTACATGCTGTATGTATTATATTTATGGGAAAAAAAACAGAGGGACTACCTGTGAATTCAGCCATGTCACATCAACCCTGCTGCAACATTTGCACATTCTTATGTGACCATTATCACCAACCAGCTGTAAGCTGCATTAATAGTCATCACCAAACTGTTGCCAAATGCAAAGAGTTGATTACCCAGTGGGCAAATAGCTGCTACAAATAAAGTTGGCCAACAGGAGAAAGAACATGCTGCTACGGACAACATGCTTATATTCAACAGCTGCTTTACAACTCGCAACAATTGATTCATTCCCCGCTGTCACCACAATACCAGCGTCTCTGAATTAGGTAGATGCAAATAGGTTTTACAATATATCTTTCAATACCACAATCCTCCTACCCTCAATCTCTGGTGGCCCTTATCTCATATCCCTTCCATCCCCCTCCCCACACCTCTTTCTTCACTTTATTAATCTAAACTCAGACTTCTCTCTATCTTATCTCCCTCTTCTTCAGTTCTTTCCCCCTTCCCACACTCCGCCGTAAATCCTTTACTCCACTTTATCATGTATTACGCACACCTCTACTCCACTTCACTTCACCATGTATCACACGCAACAGATCTGCCTGCACCAGGGTGGGTTCAACTATGCCATTCCCTTGCACACACTCCCTTTTATCCAACAGCTTCCTTTCTCTCTGACCCTTCCCACCTCCTTGCTCCTCTTACTGATTCCACCTGACAACAACCCTCTCCCCAGTTGGCCTGCAGTCCTGGGACAATGTAGTTGGCCCAGAATAGGTTGTCATGTGTCTCTCTCTCTCTCTCTCTCTCTCTCTCTTTCTCTCTCTCTCACTCAAAAGAAGCAACCACCACGACTATTTATAATAAATTGTATAATAAAATTAAAAAGACCTTATCTTCTGCCAGAACTTTAGAGTCAATATGTTTGCTCATAGCAGTGTCTGACAACATTCTAACATGGTTTTATCCCTGCTTAGTACAGATACAAAGTATGATTCATCTCTGAAGTATAATGACCTAACGGGGAGTGTATGATTTATTAATATTTAGTGAAATTATTTTAATGGAAAAACTGTAAAATTACTTAAAAAATTTTTTTCTTTACCTTCATCAGACACATGCGGTTCAAAAATTTTACTGGGATGTGAACTCTGGCTGATATATGAGATCTTCCAAACACCAATCCCTTCAGCCTGACCAGCTGCAATTGCCACTCCCAGTGAAGAGACATCACGTTTACTTGAGCGGGCTGGAAAAAACAAACTCTCGAAATAAGTGAACATTAAACATGTCTAAGTGCAAAGATCCCATGAATAAATAAATAAATAAATCAAACACTGAAGCTTAGTATTAACAATGTGTAAATAATGAGGTTATTAGAGATGTACCACAAGCTTGGACAGGACAAAGATCCAGCAATATGATAGGAGGAGAGGAGGCTGAAAAAAAATGTGATTACAGTTTGATGGGGCACTGAATGAAGCTAACATAATTTCTTCTGACCTGTTTGGTCTCAGGTCAGAGTTACTTAAATCAGTGGAAAATGTATGAACCAGAGTTATTTCATCTGGTGACCAAAATGTGGACACCAGACTTAGCCTCAGATTTCCTGAAAATATTTAATCATGTTACCAAATGCACAGCACCACTGGGATTATTTGGCAATTGGCTTGGTACACAGTGTGGTACAAGGCATGCATCTAGCCCTGTAACTTTACATGAAACACCCACAGTCTAATGAAACAGCACCTACCAGACTGAAATGACATAACGGAATCTGGATCATATGGCGTTTCTCACCACTGCCAGCTGATGTGGCATGCACCACGTTTTGCTATGCACCATGTCTGTGCTACTTCAAGGTGGCTACTTGAACTTGGAAAAAAAAGAGTCCCTGAGAATTCCACATATGAGAAGGAAGATAGCGTCAAGAAGCTCCTGATGAATTAACGGTGAGCGGGGATGTAGCATACCATAATAACGATTTGTCTTTCCTCTTAGTTGGGCTGTACACCAGCCACAGGCAATAGTTTAACTGCAGCTTTCAAGGTTTGATAATTTATACGGAATAATATTAATATAATTAACATGCTTTGCAATATGAAGTACGCTCATGTTCAGAAAAAAAGAACACCTTGAATGACTAGAGATAGGACGTTCATGTTCACAGAACATGTACATTAGTATATTCAGCAGAAATGATTAGCATTTGAGCCATGTCGCCCCACAGGTTCAGGGTCAACATCAATATCATAGTGTAACACCACCAACCAGTAAAATGTGCCTGAAGCTCTCGTTGTCACTATAAACCAAAGGCATTGGATCAGTGTGACTTAAGCAGACATGCAGGAAGTCTCGCAGACGTATGCACAAACCATACTGTCAAATCAGTGAGTTTGAAAGAAGGCATGTTATTGGCATGAGAGAGTGTGATGCATCTACCCAGGAAATTGCTGCTAGTGTGGCACGAAGTGTTTCAGCAGTGCAACAGGTGTGTGCAGAATGGTTCATGGAAAGCCGTAGAACACAATGAAATGGGTCAGGTTGCACCACCCTGAACCCACCCCCCAAGAAGATCGACACGTCACCTGAACCTCATTGCAGGACAGGCCTGCAGCCACCTCAGCTCTAGCACAACTGTGGAACAGTCTAACACATCATATACAATCAGGGTGTGAAAGTCTGTTGCCATTCATTACAGCACGGGTTATTTACGCCTTCTCCACTTCTCCGTCTACCTCTGATGAATGTGCAGAAACATGCTAGACAGCAATGGTGCTTGGAGTAACATGACTGGCATCAGATAGTGTTTTTGGACGAATGCAGGTTCTGTTTGTTTGAAAATGATGGCCGCAATTTGTTTCACCACAGACGAGGGGAGCAGCATCATAGTGACTGCATTCCTACTAGACAGAGTGCCAACTCAAGGCCATATGATGTAGGGTGCTATTGGGCACAACCACAAATCACAGTTGGTGCATGTCCAGGGCACTGTGACCAGTGTGATCTACATGAAAGACATCCTGCAACAAGTAGCCATACCCTTTCTGCACAACACCCCAGATGTCATTTTTCAGCAAGACAATGCACAACCACATGGGTCTGCATGAACATGTGCCTTCATGGTGTCACAGGATGTTAGCCTTTTGCCCTGGTTCACCAGATTACCAGACTTTTCATCAGTTGGAAATGCATGGGATATGGTGCAACAACTGGTATTGTAGTGGTGTGACATATTAACTTTGGAACCAGGTGAATGTAACATGAATGCTATACCACAGGATGCCATTTGCACTTTATACATGGCAATGCCATCACACATGGAAGAAGTTATCAGGGCCTATGGCGGACCCTGTGCCTGCTGGGCAGCAGGACGTGTTATGAACCAAGGTGACTGAAATACTAATCATTTCTGCAGAACATACAAATGCACATGTTCTGTGAATATAAAGCTCCAAAGGTGTTCTGTTTTTTATGAATATCCAATTTTAAAATTTATGATTTACAAAATTCAATAAATTCAATCTCAATGCTATGCTAAAAAACATAATTCCCTGAGATTTTACAAAATTCTGGAAATTCCCTGTGGTTTTCCTGACTTTCCAAGGTAAAATGTAATTCCCTGAGAATTCCAGGTTTTCCAGGAGAAATGCTACCCTGTACTTGCAGTTTATAAACATTTCTCCTTTGGTTGTGCAATTGTCTCTGTACCCAGGAAAATGAGGAACAATTTTGACTTCAGTATTCATTTTTGTCAGTCTACTGGAGGCTGTTCTAAACCATACGTCCACCCGAGAGAAGGTAGGCAGATGTGACATGCAGGATGTCTTGCAGCCTGGCCATAGCTTATTCACCTTAGTCCACTAGTCAAGCTCAGGTGGCAGCGTGTGGCCAAGCAGACTGCACATGTGCAGGACGTATACAACTGGGCCATCAGGCATGTTGCCTACATAACCTGCACTTCCCCATTGGCAAGCTGAAGATGGGGCAGCACTGGAACAGCCTTGTCTAGTGTAAAAGTATCTATATATTAATCATCACAGCAGTGCTGAATACAGCAACAGGAAAGCTCAAAATAAAGTGTGGGAAATGATTTCTTGTGAAATATCATAGATGCAGTTGGAATTCATGTAATTTGTTTGTGGGAGAGAATTAATATACAGAACTAAACAGTATTACATAAAATGGCTTTCTATAAAGCACATCTGCAAATCTCTTCACTGATTTCCTGGATCTAACATAATAACAGAACGTACTTCATTCTGACAAGACAATGCTCCATTTGGGCTATGAAAAAATTTGTAGATTGGATTACTCAATTCCAGACCATTGTTTTAGGTCACTGTTTGTTTTCTACCTTTTGATGTGAGTTCGTAGTAGGGTGGTCCACACTGTGCTGCACAGATGACTTATAATATACACCACCATAAATCCATGTAAAGTATATGAAACAAATGACTTGATCTATCACACCGATTTTATTCCTGTCACAATTCAATGAAGCATCCTACACCAGGATCTTCGACTCTTAACATTTCAAAAGAACTTTCCATAGTCCTCTTCCCCTGTGGATTATCCACAGTTAAAGATACTCCTTTCATAAGTTAATTGTCTATGAGGATGTAGTCTTATTATGCATTTCATGATAGTGAAGTTTTAGATTCTGGAAAAGGAAGCAGATGTTCTACCAATGTTTCGCTAAAACTAACTTCTTTTAAGACTCTCCATCACTGTTATGGTCATACTCTCCACCATCACCTGATAAAAAAATAATACATCTGCAACTGAAAATAGCTAACAAGACTGGACTGTTGATCCAGATTTAGCAGGCACTTTACTCCTGATGTGCTTTCCATCTAAGTCACCAATACAGTTACTTTCCAGTAACAATCAGCTCATTTCTTCTAGAATTACTGAGTCGACATTGGTAAATATTTAAACTGCATGTATTCTCAGTATTTCCACAGATGTCTCGGCCACAAATTCATTGACAAAAATGACCCACTGTATAAAGTAAGTGAAATACTAGAATTTATATTTATTATGATAAAGAGTGTTTTTAATAAGATTTGAAATACTTATTTCTTTTGTCAATAATTCCATTCTATTTCATAATATCACAAAATATTGATGTCACATACTTCTACAACAAACAAACAAAGATAATGGAAGAAACACCATAAGATTGGAGTTAACCACAGGGTGCAAAAATGCGAGACTGTGCTGCTATTTGCTATGCTACTTGCTCACTCTCCATGAGAAGACTGACACAGCAGCGACAAAACTTTGTCTTTCCTCAGAAACTATTGTGTGCTGCCATTGCATCTTTGTTTCTTATTGCTGACATTTCTTATTTTTTCATCCAAGTTTATGGGAATTCAAACGCTTTCGCAGTAAATGTGTCAAAGTTGATGACGTCCAGAACACAGAATATGTTAGTTATATCAATAGCAAAATCCCATTTCACATTCATTGCTTGCTGGGACACATGCCATTTTGTTCAACAATATGTGTAAAAAACAATTATTGAATGTTTTGTGGATAAAACTTAGTGCAAATGGGAAAAATTGATGTATACGGCCTGTAGTTAACTAAGCTAATCTGTGATTGTGTACCTCTGGTTTTACAATGAAAACAACTCTTAATGCAATGTTAACTTAAAATGTAACTGATTTCATAAACCATATATGAATGCAAAATACGAGCCATAACTCCACATAAACATGAGGTCATAATGTCAAGTGTGGCAAATCGTAGCTTGTCACAGTCAAATATTAAAATATATCACTGATTTACTCAGAACTGAAAAGAGGTATGGTTAAAACAGTTTTGATACATTACCTACATTTTGTGTGTGGCAAGGAAGGACCTAAAATGCACCAAATGTAAACTGGCCAGCGATTACATTTTGCACTGCAAGCTTTTCAAATTATGTTTGGTACTTGCTAAAATTTGAAATATCAAATTAACTATAAGGAATATAAAAAAGAGAGCCAGTTCATTATCCAGTTGTATCAGACTGTAAGGTGTGAAACAATCAAAAAATTTTATCGATAGGTTCCCCAAAATTGAATGCGAAAGGTTGTACACCAAAGAACATATGCAAATCCGAAAATGATGGTTTTTAATTTTTGTGCAAGGAGTAAAAGTTTTACTTAGAAACTAACTACAGAGATGGCTGTAGCTTTATGTTATCTAAAACTGAGTAAAGCCAGAACACCACTATCTGAAGGTGCCACAGTGCCAGATTACTTCTACTGGCATCATGTCATGTGACTGGCACACCGTTTCTGTGTATCTGCTGTGGCAGACATCACATTGCTTGTCACATTATGTTGGTGGGTGCGCTGCCTAAGAAGACAAATAAGTAAAGGTGAAAGCTATTGGATAATCAGTTTGACATTCCACTTCTGACTAGAATAATACTGAGATAAATTTAACATTACCAGACAAACATCAGCGTGCCTTCAGAAAAAGTGGAAGTACCACAGAAGTAATTCCGACCTTACACTTGGTAATGTAAGTTGTTGCCACTATGTTGCTTTGTATGTTAGAGAGACAATGAAGGAAGTAAAATAAGTCTCAGAACAGAGCTAACAATGCAATAGAAACATGAAGGTTCACAGGCACATAGCCTCTCTGATTGAAATTATGAAGGTTTATAGTAAATGTTAAATGGTATGGGCACCTTTTCAGCACAGAATCTTGTGTAAGGATAAATAACAGACAGAATGTGATTAAATTTAATGGAAAATAAAATAACCTTTGTAATGAATCAGAAACAACAGGCTAGAAGTGAATGAATTCTGTTATGTAAGACACAAAATTACAGGTCCTTGTGTCAGCAAACACACTGATGCCAGAAAAATCAAACATTTTTCACCGAATGAAATTTATTGATATCACATATTGAAACATAATTATGTAAGAAACCACTGAAATTGTACTTCCTGAATATAGCAATGTATAGATGTGGAACATGAACTACAGAATACCCAAGATGTCAAGAATGATGAGAAAAGACAAATACTCTAGATTTCCTCCTGGGCTTGAAGTGATATATGCATTAAACAATTCCTCCCCCCCCCCCCCCCTCTCTCTCTCTCTCTCTCTCTCTCTCTCTCTCTCTCTCTCTCTCTCTCTCTCTCTCTCAGCCCCTGCCCCCCCCCCCCCCAAAAAAAAGATCACTATCAGATATGGCGAAAGAGCAACTAATCATCATATAATAGCAATAAAGTGTATCAAACGGAACACACAAAATCTTGTTTTGTTAAATATGGATTTGTGAAATGAAAGGAAACATCAATGCACACAGAATCCATTATAAAGGGACTGTTTCCTTGTAACACTGAAATGTGGATACCGTCTACAAAAATTTTAATAAGTGTGTCATTAAAAAAAATGTATCAAGTGTCACTAATTTTAAGTAGTGCAGGTGACATTCTCATTTTAGTTTTAGTTTTAAGTTACAAGAAGTCTTACATGATATGTAACAACTACTTATTTTGTCCGTTATAATTATTTACCATGCTCTAGCATTAATAATTGACTGCCAACAATTTCAGAGAAATTGTTTTGCAGCAAACAAGAGTTGGTTCACAGTCCAAATATAAAGTTATGTCACAGGATCAATTTGTAAAATTCCACAGGGGTTTATTTCAAATGATACATTCCTAAGCTTCTTGTTTTGGTTGGGACACTAAACATTGTTCTACAAGTGTTTTGTAAATATGTAATAAAGTACAAAGACACTGAAAGAAACATAATGTTCCCTCAAAATTTTGATGAAATTTGCAATGGTGTTTATACTACAAGTTAAAGTAACTTTGTTATATCTTCAACTATTTATTTATTAATATTATGCTGCCACTCAATATATAGCGGAGATGCTGAGTTGCAGATAGACAGCAAAAAGACTGCTGGAAAGTGAGCTTTTGGCCAGATTGAAGTCTGGCTTCAGCTGCCACAGATTGTGGTCATGTGTGTGTGTGACTTGCATTTGCATGCATGTGTGAGTGTATGTTGTTCATTTTTGACAAAGCTCACTTTCTGGCAGTCTTTTTGTGGTGCCTATCAGCGACTCAGCATCTCCGCTATATGGTGAGCAGCAACTATTCCTTTCATAATATTGTTACATTCCATTCTGGATTTACTACTATTTATTTATTTATTTGTTGTTATTAGTACTTATCACTAGAACACCATAATATTACTCACAATCAACTCAATGCCATATCAGACCATGTTGGAAATGTGCAGATCATGTTGAGGTATTACACCTTGAAACATGTACAAAGGACTGGTTACGATATATACTAGTAATTTCTGAACTATTGTATTGCCTTATACAGTCAAAGTAGGCAATCTCATGAGTCTCCATCCAAAGTTTTGATGGATTTGCCAAGACAAGTGCACTTCACAGCACATCATGCATTATTTATTTATTTATTTCTAATTTGTGATAAAACAATAGAAACACATACATGAAGTATGCTACAGAACTGCAATAATTAACATAAAATGCTGGAAAATAAGCCACTGGGGTCAGTTCACTGCAGATTACAAAATAACCTCATCGAATTATCCTCAACACATACTGACACAAACAGCAACATTTTCCAGATTTGGGAAATTTTTCCTCAGATAATGAGAGAAGTAGAACAATAAAAAAATGTAAAGGGTATATCAGATACAAAGCAACTGATGCATATCATTTATATTCCAAACAATTGTTGTCAATGAATTCTTTATTTGCTTCTAGCCTTTATCTTTAGAAGGTATTGTGTACTAACCATGGAGCTCTATGATTGCCATTTAACATAATCTATTATGTAGACTGTCATAATGCCGATCAAACTACTACATGTTACAGAACTGGAAAAAAATTCTACAGCAGATTAGGACACATAATGAAAATGAAGAATGTTTTAAAAAGATATTTGAACACTGGTTAATTCTGAAGTTCATAATGGAGTGAACTTATATTACTTTTTTTAAATAAGTAATCCCACAAGTAAAAACTTTGGTGCTAAATGTGACAAACTGGTAGTATAACGTGGTTTGATTATTCAATTTACCCAAAGGAGTTCCACGGCTCTCTTATTTCTTACAACCATCGAGTGCCTCCTCTGTAAATGGATTCAGTGTAATATAAAAAAGGTAAAATAGAAAATTAACTCCATCTTTGTGCACTTGTGTAGTGGTGACAGTTTTAGAAGAGAGAACAATGAGAAAATTTTGCTGCACCAGTTAAACTGCAGATTTATTGCTTATCAGTGGTTCACAGATGGGCAATTATCTTTAGTTTCAACACTTGATGAAATATTGTTAATATCTGTAAGTCTAAGTATAATGTTCAGCTAAATACGTGCTTTCAATCCAGTGCTCAGGCTATCAGAAAAACACCCAGCTATTTCTTTATCCTTTTCTCCTGCAAACACATAATCAGATACCACTACCATTAAAATGACCATTTTCAATCTGTCTATTACATTTTTGAGCTAATCAGATTAAGTTTATTCCTGTCTGTTTGAAAATGTCTGTATTCTGCTGGCAACTAGAGAGCTAATATGTATGTTCACTGTGTAGCAGTGGCACTTCACACAGGAATAATGGTCAACAGTGGCAATATTTACTGTGTTAATCACATGATACAAGATGTGTCACTACTTTCTCAGTCGTTTTGCTACTTTCTCCTAGCATTCAATTATGTCTGAAGTATGTGATGTCTGTCTAGCTACAAAAATGCCTAAGTTCAACAGTAACATCCATAATTCTTATGTTTCTTTTCATGATATACTTGCGTAAATGCTAACCGATCATGGATCACATTAGGCAATTCAGTGTTCTTTCTTTGAACATGCACACAGTGTTCTGTGAAAAATCATGTTTAATATCTGTAGCAAAAATGGAGGAATACCATCCACAAATATATTAGAAAAAACTAATTCAGTTTTATAAGAATTCTAGTCACTACAAAACTGAAGGAAATTTAAACAGCTGAAATAACAATATTTCCATTAATTTATGAAAAAGAGTTCAGTTACATAAGCAGCCTTTATTTTTAACTGCATATAGATAAAAAAGGTTGTCATATTTCTGTGAAGCTTGTTCAATTGCCACAAATGAGAACTAAGTTTAAGTAGTGCGGAAGCATCTCGACCACGCCATAATAGCTGTAAGTGATTTTAACCTACAAAGTATAGACTGGGACTTCTATGGATTCAGCGAAGGTGGTAAGGGTAGACAATCTTGTGAAGTAGTTCTGAACACATTTTCCAAAAACCATCTTGAGCAGCTAGTTCGACAACCCATATACAATATAAATATTTTAGACCTCATGACTCTGAACTGGCCTTATGTAGTCACAAGGGTTACTAACAATAATAAAACCATCAAGAAGGGCAGGAGAGCTTTTATCCTGGAAAGAGTAGACAAGCAGTTGTTAGCATCCTACTTAGACAATGACTGGACAGAATTTAGCTCCCATATGATGTACACGGGGGTATAGGCAAATTTTAAATCAACTGTGAATTGCGCTCTGGAGATGTATAGTACATGCAAATTAAGTAGATGATGGACAGAAAAGACCCACTGCAGTTTAATACCAAAATTAATAATATTCTGAGGAAGCAGAGTAGTTGCAATCTCAGTTCAAAAACGAATTCAGAAATGTTGACAGGCAGAAGTTATTAGACATTCCTGTGCCTATATAAAGATCAAAGCATGGAACAACACCCACTGTCATACTAGCAATAGATCTCCCAGAAACTTGAGGAAATTCTGGTCCTATGTAAATTTGCTAAGCGGGTCAAAGACTTCTGTTCAGTTACTTGTTGACCAATCTGGTATGGCTGTAGAACCCCTCAAAGGGAAAGCTGAAATTTCAAACCTTGTTTTTAGAAGCACTCATTCACACAAGAAGATCATACTAAAGTACCTCTGGTTGACCGCTGACAGACTCCCACATGGAGGACTTAGTGATAGGCATTCCTGTTACAGCGTAGCAACTGAAAGAGTTGAGAACAAATAAGTCATCAGGTCCAGATGGAATCCCTAGTTTGGTTTTCCTCAGAGTACTCTTTGGCATTGACTCCTTACTTAGCTTGCGTTTATCATAAATCTCTTACCTAGCACAAAGACCCAAGTGACAGGAAAAAAAGTGCAGGTGACTCTTGTATGTAAGAAGGCTAAAAGAATGGACCCACAAAGATACAGATCAATATCCTAAATGTTGGTTTGCCACAGTATTCTTGAGCATATTCCAAGTTCAAATGTAATAATCTTCATGAGACAGAATGTTTCTGTCCACAAATCTGATTTAGAAAGTATCACTCATGCAAAACTCTACTTGCAATTTTCTCTCACAATATCTGGTGAACCATGGATGAAGGGCAATAGGCAAATTCAAATTTCCTAAATTTGTGGAAAGCATTTAAC